>NW_026999296.1:222972-359971 GCF_037126465.1 Ornithodoros turicata
TGGCGTGTTCAGATAATGGGTCGTCCTCATCGCTCCAACTGCAAAGGGAGTTGCCGCACTGAAAGCAGGTTGTGCGATCTTGAGCACCTGCGCGGAGAGAAGAACGTGATCACGCAAATAATAAGAACCACGTAAGCACCTTTGTAATCAGGTCATGTGGAATCGCTTCCAGTGTCAAGATTCCTCCTGTCTGTTTGTCGGTTTGAAATGCAGGTTTCTCGTGGTTATGATAAATTGTCGCTATCGTATGACTTTTCTAGAGAGGAAAAAGCTATTCCAGTAATTCGCATGAAACTCTTTGGTACCATGGTCTGTGGTCGAGGAGCAATAAAATGCGACCATGGCTTCGAAATAGGCGGTGTGCAGCGCCCACATAGCCGCTGCTTCTCGTTCCCCTGCCGGCGAAATTGCGCAAATGCTTCGGGAGACATCCAGCACTAGCAGACGACCCTGCGCCCGTTTTCATCGATGTTTCTTGCAACGTTCTCGCAGGATTCCTTCATATTAGATATAACGTGAGTAATCTTTATCACATAACTCACGTGTCGTTGTTGGCATTCAGGCATACCGCCTCAACAGCTTGGCATGCAGCGTGTTGTAGCTCGCCCGATGTAATTTGTCAAAATTCCTGAACCCGTGAGAAATTGTTTCTTTTTCAGCAACAATCCTCGGTTTTCGCGAATGTCGTGCTTGCTGTGTTCATTTTAGTTATTTCCAGGTTCGTGCGCATACTCGTTGGGATGTCCAAGATTATTACAAAAGGTAAAAGGCTGTTTAGTTCCCCTTCCGATTTATATTGATAAAGTATAAAATATATGTTTACAATGAAAATATGATTGGATGGCGCCCGAACTTGATTGGAGCTCTCAGAAAGGAAGACTGCACTTGTGTCTAGAGGGCGTAGCTTAACAATTCATAATAGTGTAGACCACACAAGAATGTGAGCCCCTTGAGTTATATGCTCAAAACGCCTTTTAGATACGCTACTGCAGATTGTTCTAATGTCACGCGTTAATTGAACTAATGCGATTAACTCAGCTAGAAAAAAATAGCAATCCTTCCACAATGTATTCACTTCAGGCGAAAGTAAAGTGCAACGAGCGTGCGACACTTACACAAGCGGTAATTTTCATATGTAAAAATTTCGCAGATGCAATGCAAAAGTGGCAGTGTTCGTGTTGCAGTGGTACAGGGTGGTGAACTAAAAACGATATGACGAAACGAAAAAATGGCTAGAAAGCAAGCGAGCTGGTGAAGATGATGCATGATGTAAAACCCCGAGACTAGGGAACACGAAGGGACAGACACAAACACGAAGTCTCAAACACAGCTAAAAAAATTTACCTCACATACTGGAAATATATACACAACAGAGGAAGAAAAACAACCAGATGAAGACAAAAAGGGGTCAGCTCGGGAGAAAGAGCAGTCTGTTCAAGGTCGGACCGAGGATTACAGATGGGTTGCTGGCACAGTTCGCGCAAGAGGTTATGCATAGGGTCTCTCTCAGAAGCCTTCTGTGAGGGTCCACTTCGGAAGCCTTTACAATTGTTTCATCCCATAGAGGAAAGCAATCTGAGCATCATTCCAAATGCTTGGCAATTTCGGAGCTAGAAGCTTTATTTTTTTACTTTTAATGAATGATTTCTCAAGCGATCATTTAAGCAATGTTTTTTTCTTGCCAATATATAACAGAAACCACAAGCCAGGGGGATCCGATAAACAACGTTTGAACAACAGGGGACATTGCTCAGGTGATTCTTGCGAGTAACTCCAGGTTTGGCGAAAGGCGTGAGGTGGTCAAGACGGAAGTTGTTCTTGAAAACAAGACTGACTTGAAATTTCTTCGCAACGGCCAACAAGTTGTGAGTCACTTTGTGGAAGTAACGTGTGGTTTTACCTTACTTCCACAAAGTGTTTCCTAAGCATCTGAATATGTTGCATGTACTTTCAACTATGCAGGAATTACGAACCGGGAAATTCTCAAATGGTACATGGAGACATCGGTTGACGAAACAAAACAGGTTGATTACCAGTGTAGAAGAATCCAGCTTTCGCCATTCTTTCTGTGTTTCCCTTCGCAGTTGCAGGATAACGGCCGAACGAGAACACTCTGTTTTCCAACGGCGCGTACCTCTCATGTGTGGGCCTGGTGTGCAGCACAGCATACTCCTTCACGCGATTTCCATACGATTCTGGACGTGCGACGTATGAGCTCTTCTTTCCACAGACGTCTTCTGAACGGTAGGCTAGTTCAGGTCTTATCTCAGAGGCAGCATCCACCATGACAGTGCCTGTCCCAAAACGAAAGATAAGTGAGTGCATGATACTCCAGATCTACCGCAAAAAGTTATTTGCATCATCGGCATAACATCGGATCGCTCGCTATATTGATGGGAGGGGAGGGGGGGGGTTACGTTGCGGGCTGAATATCGACAAAGGCATAAACACGCACCGTTGACAATTGCGCTACGAAATTTCTCCCATAATTCATCATTCGAGGCTTTAGTCGCGAGCCAACTACGACCGGAATGGCTCACATGGGCGTTTCGAGTCCGAGACCCATGTTAGGCATATATGTTTCACAGTCGTCAGGCAACGAACATTCCCTTTGTCACGTTACGTTGCAGCAGCATCGCCAAATGTGTTGGCACAGCCGAACACATTGTTAAAGGTTTGCTGAACACAATACATGCCCTTAGGGAACTTTTATACCATAAATTATTCCGGGTTGAAGTACGCAATTTTGCAACCACGCACTGTTCAACCCCCTCCTCATTGCACATCCACGTTCCTCCTCTCCTCTCCTCCTCCTCCTCCTGCTGCTTGCTCCTCTCAAGTCTTGTCTTCTGTTAACGGTACTGACGCGTGTTATCGGTACTTCCCTACGTTGAGTTTGCAAGAGACTTTCACCCCGGAGGACCGGCCAATCCTGCTAGCACAGCGGTTCACGGTGGCGTCATAAGGCCCAAGCGATGACAGGCTCGAGGATTTCCAATGATGCTCCTTTACATAGACGTGGGGAGCCAGGACGAACAAATGTGCAAGCGTACAATTTTTCGAACAGGGTAGGGGTCACGTGAGACACTTAGCGCGTATTCTTCTCTTCCGAAACAGTAAAATTGTGGATAGTTTGACAAGCATGCTTTGTGTGTGCAACATTGGTGGCCTACTGTATGCGGTGAAGGCACCTTGGGAAAATGGTGAATGAGTACTAACACAGCCAACTCCATGTGCAATCGCCCCTATTGAAAATGGACATCAGAAAATTCTGACGTTTCTTGATGATTCTTGATGACATCAAGAAGCAAGAGAATTTTCTCTTGTGACATCAAAGTTTCTTCATGCTCTTAGTGTGTCAGGTGTCTCAGGTGTCTCAGATGTGCCTTGATGCCAGCATCAGGCAAACACCATCTCGCTTGATGTCACATCAGAAATATGTGATGTCCTGACAGCATCAGCAGGTTCTAAGTAGTTCCGTGGCACATTAGGGACCTGCGATGTACACGACCGCACACAGTAAAAAAAAAGAAGAAAATGTAGCATTTAACCTTGCTTCCTTTGATCATAACAAAAAAAAAAAAAAAAAGAACGATAGAGAATCGGTCTGCAACACAGTGAGTGCACTGTTTTTATTCAATCGGCCTCTCTCTCTCAGATTCCACTGCCGCTCTGTTGACAATCATAACTAACTAATAGCATAGCCTTCGGCAATCTCAAGTTGCAATTTTGCTTCAAACACAACATTCAGTGGTTCTTATGAAAACAGCAGCATTTCCAGAAACATCCTGGAACGGTCACAATCTCAATAGGTATTACGATTCTGCCATCGTCATATTTCGTCCAGTGGTGTCTATCGCGCATGCGCGGTTTTGTATTCGCTTTGGCTGCTCTAAGGGACGTTTCTCGTCGCCGCGTGTAGTTCGCGTAATTCGAGCGTTCCAGCAAGTCAAAAGCGTTTTCGAGGCTTTGTATTGTTGTTCTAACTTGGTGCTGGCGTTCTTGCAACCCGTCTGACATTGCAACGGTCCGTAAGTGGAAGCGTTTCTTCTAACCGCGAGCAGACCAGTCATCCTCGTTTGAAATGTCAAAGAGCGAAGACGCTGCCCTGGATGTGAACCCAAATCACTCTTCGCCTTGAGGATTCTTGCCGTTTCAGGTGTGTAATTAATATAACTGTCAAGTAATATGTTCGACTGCGCCATGAATTCTCATTGTCCGTTCTACTCTATTTGCAGACGATCTGCACAAAGACAGGGACATAGAACGCTAGGCGAAATCGACTGTATGCTTTGTGCAGACGATATGTCATGTCTCTACAGTACTCTACATAGGTATCCTGCCATAGTGTTTTCTGGGACGCTATTTCGTGCAGGTTGAGCGTGTATTACTCAGCAGCCTCCAGGAAGAGAAACGCAAGCACCGTGTTCAATATGGTGGGGGCTCTTGCTCTTCATGACAATGCTTCGAAGTTGTTTTTCCAAATAAGGACAAGTTGGACCGGAAATGAGGACCGAGGGGAGTTCTTTCTCGTTGTAGTTCACCGTTCGACCATTACCAGTTTTGTGCCCCCCTTGAGTTCAACGCTCAGGTATGGTAAATGGATATGCGTTGAAGGGTACGTACTCCGGAGTGGTGAATAAAGTGATTTGTTGCTGCTATCTACTGTTTTGTGAGGGATGTTGTCGGTACTCATCAACCGCAGGCACGAGGGGCTTTCTTTGCAGAACATTGAAAAAAGAAAAAGAAAAAGAAAGACTGCAGCATTTTCAAGACTGCCTAGCACCAATGTAGCTCTCATGTCAACATCAGCATCAAGACAGCTCTGATGTTAGCATCAGCCAGGGCAGCTCTAATGTTAACATCAGCATGCACAGTCATGATGTTAACATCATCATCAAAGCAGCTGTGATGTTAACATCAGCTGGTGTTAGCATCAATGCAGTGTCCCAAATCACATCAGACCTGATGACGCTTTTTCAATAGGGGCCCACTGTGCTGCGTCGCCACGTGAACAAGGTCGGTATTGGTTCTGTACGTCGTCTATATTTTGTCACGAAAAAAAGAAAAAAAAGAGTTGGCTTGCTGAACGTAAAGCATCGGTCGTGCCTTCACAAACATATTTTCGGTGCAAAAAAGACAAAAAGACCAAGCGAGAATAAGTCGTTTGATAATTCCTTTAGCAGTAGACTATATGTGTTAATATAAAAAAGGAGTCAGCAAGTACTCTATGCAATGAAAGGAGGAAGTTATTGAAAAGTTCAGCAGCTGTAGGACTCGGACGCACATATTCTATATTGACGTGTCAGGGTTCATTGGCCCAGGGCTCTACCAATTGAGCTAAGCTAACACAACTCCCCAAGCCCTTCCAAGGCTGCGTCATTTGCATGGACAAACGCATCCACTCACTCACTTATTCCACTTTCACTCTTGCATGTTTTCTCGCACACGCACACATTCAAACGATGCGGCGACGCAAGCGGCATCTGTTGAACACGATGGAAATTGACGTATGAAACGTGGTGAAATAAACGTATGAATGGGTGCGCAAGCGAGAAAACATGTAAGAGTCAAAGTGAAATGTGTGAGCGAGTAGATGTGTTTGTCCCTCCAAATGACACAACCTCGGAAGTCGTTGAGAGGGGTGTTAGCTTTGCTTTTGAAGAGCTCTCGACTGCTAATCCAGAACATGTGGGTTCGAGACCTTCAGATGGTTAACCTTTTTGGGTGACTTCACTCTTTGGTTGGTCCTAGGCAGTTCATTGTTGTATGTTGTGTTGTTGTTTCTTCTGTGTTCCATCCTCAGAACACCCATGTTCATCGCAATCTATACACACAGAACTTCCCACAAGGTACGCTCGGAGATCATTGTATCGGCGTCGAAAGTTTATAGCTGTAATTTACGCTTTGCAGCTGACAACAATACGCTCCTGACGACCCGATGGCCTCGGGAGGTAAGCAACCCGTCCTCTCTTTCTCGCACGTCACACTCCTTGGGGATAGCTGTTACAAGGACATACACGAACACATCCAACACGGAGAGCACGGACCTCACATACGCTTCTCAAGCGGCGCATGAATACCAGACATCATGACACATGTAACCGCCGCCCCATCGAACATCACGCACTTCATACTCCACGTAGGGGCCAACGACATCGCACGGTCGACAGCACAGCACGTCCTCCAGGAATTCGAAGCACTAGTTTCCTTCATCACAAACAACAGACCAGGCGCTGAAATAGTACTGACAACGATACTTCCCCGAAGACAGAACAAACACCGAGCATACACCAGAACACATGCTGTGCTTGTTCAACAGGAAGGCACACCTCTCAACGGGACAGAGAGAGGAGACGACAGGACAGGTGCTAGCACCTGTCCTGTCGTCTCCTCTCTCTGTCCCGTTCCCAGTGCTAGTTCGTCATGCAATATATATTCTAGGATCGGGGTTCAGATCCACACGTGACAGACTGGATAGGGAGTCTTATCTCCTATACAAGTTCAACGCTCTTCATCCGTCCGGTATCAACAAAATCACAAGGCACCCTAGGAACACTTCACAAATAAAATATGTTTTTTCCTTCTATCTCCATTATCATCTGTTATGTTCTGCATGGCCACTGACTTCTGCTTTCTTTATTGCATGCCATAACTTTGTATTACAAATATACGTATATATATATATATATATTTGTATATATAGATACTCATAGAACGATGCGACAGCACCAGAGGACACGTGTTTCGCCGTGTTTGCGGCGCGTCAGCCCTGGGTAGCTGCGCATCGTTCGGGATTGGCAAACCAGGGGTCACTCAGCGAGCGACATACACCTGGGAGGGTGACTGAGCACTCCTCAATGCCGCAGTGCAAGCCAGTGTATTATAAAGAGGAGAAAAAGCCATTAAAAAAATACCAGGTGTATGTCGCTCGCTGAGTGACCCCTGGTTTGCCAATCCCGAACGATGCGCAGCTACCCAGGGCTGACGAGCCGCAAACACGGCGAAACACGTGTCCTCTGGTGCTGTCGCATCGTTCTATGAGTATCTGTTCCTCTACGTGCAGCCATAGAAGCCATCTTAATCTGTAAGTTTGAATTTCAAACATGTCTAGCGTCATTTTCTTATTTATTTGTATAAACTTTGCTTGTTCTGGAATTTTCCCCACGCAACCACTAACATCCTTATCTTTCGCTATTATTGCCAATTCTTGCCTGTTGTCCCGTTTCGTCCACGTGTTCGTGAACATTTTTTTGTAACCGGTCTGCAGCCTAGATCACTACGTTCACATAATCCCCTCCACACTCTAACAAAGCGGCCATTCACTCCGGCCGTAGAAGCCCGTATGGACCCTTTCTTCCCTCCGGGTTGTTGTCTCACAATTCTCATGAACCTTTAAACACGTGACACCTACCCCTTTAAATACCATGCCAATGATGAGCAGGGTGCCCAAAAGAAGAACAGACTGTGAAGAACAACTCTGTTCGAAATATCGGCGGCTTCTGTCCTGAGGCAACTCCCTTCCTACAATGAATGCGCAGTTCTTTCATAAGGAAACGGAAGAAGGAAAGCCACCCCACAAAGTATTAGGTTTTTCCTTCACCTAGCCACTTGCTTCGAGAAGAGAAAACGTAACCTTCCCCTCTCCCCCCCCCCCAAAAAAAAAACTGAGGGTCTCGATCAGGGTTGCGGAGTTGCCACTCCGGAATCATTCCAGATAACGGAATTGGAATGGGATGGAGGAAACTGTCCTAGCCACGTTTTTTTTTTTTTCGCAGGCGGAATGGAATTGGAATGTAATGGTCTGGGTGCCACACGGTCAAGGGCGATGGTTTGGTTTGGTTTTATAGAAAAATAAAATGGAGATTTTGGCTTCACTAGAGTGAGGCCCGCAACCCCCCTTACTTGCACCAGTTACCTTAGTGGAAAACTCCTGTAATGATGATGCCAATCAAGAAGAGGAGGAGGGCGAAATAACCTTGTCGTTGTGCTTTTTCGGTGCTGGATAATGTCAGTCTCCTCTATAGCACTGCTGGGCTAGCTAGTACGGTTACCGGTCCTTATTATTTTATTGATGCCACCAATAAAAGAATAGGCTGATACATGGTGAAGAAATGGCTGATACACGGTGATCGTGTATTCATGTAATTTTAACCGGTTCATTTCATGTATTATTTTTTTCAGTTTATGTTCTCATGTAAATGTTTCATTCATGTAAATTCATGCATTTTTATGTAATACATGTAAAATTTACGGCTACATTTTTCGTGAAACACAGTAATTTTAACCGGTGAAAACCAGATTCCGGCTACGTCAAAATTATAGTAAACTTAACGCATTACTTCTCCTAAAGTGGCTGTAACTTTAACGGAAAAAGTCCGGAAACAGAGCTGCCATTAAGAAATACGAACATTCTACGGTAATCGTTTTTACAGTGTGGTTTCATCCTGATATCATCCTGATCTTGCGTTACGATGTAGTTTCTGCATATGTGATTGGTGCGAAAAACTGCCCTTTGTCCCAACAAATGAAATGATCACTAAACTCAAATCTCACTGCATTCGCTCCTCGACGATACCAGAACTGCATTTCAAGAGGAGAAAGGTGCAAAATGCTCACCCAAACAACACCGGAACCACCACTTTGTGTCCCTGACAGCGCACACTTTCACCCATCCGAGACAGTGAACTCACCCGCTCCCTGCAGTCGCCAGGGTGTCGCACCGAAGAGAAAGAAAAAAGCACGTCGCTCGCGTGTTCCGTAAACTTTTGTCCCAATCTGTGCAACCTACTTGAGAGTACAATTCGACATGTGTTCATTTCATTCATACTTGATTATTTATGCAACCGTCGACGCATGACGAAACTGACACGGCGCGTATCGCTTAGAGGCATAGTAATGTGCAATATGTTTGAGAATCATAAGGCATTGAGAGGTACAGACTGATAATAGTGAGCAGTATACCATGTGCTCTCGCAATGTCCCATGTTCAGTTTGTTAAGAAGATTTATTTTCAAGTGCAGCTGTTTCAGATATTCAGAAACTGGAATACACACAATTACTTCTCAAAGGAAGAGGTTGCTTGCTCGTTATCTCCCGTTCCCCATGCAGAAAATTAAATATTTCTCACACCCCGAAGCTTCTGTTCGGCTGTCAACAGAAATGGTGCCCTCTCACCCCGGTATTTGCTTGGAAAACTGTCCCACGGATGGTGACATGCGATTTAAGCAAATTCACTTACTAGTTGGCTCAGGCAGCGAGGCGTCATGAGATGACTTGACATCTGTGTCGTTATCCTCAGGTGTATCTAATGCCCGTGTTACGTGAGCTACTGTTGGCTGCAATTCCGGATGAGCATCGGTCGTAATGTGCTCCTCATTTCCGCGTAGTTCTTCTGTGCTTGTGGCACTCTCGTTCTCCGATAATGTCTGTGATGCTGATAACATTGAAAACAATGAAATCAGTATATGCTGCCGATGAAGTTAAGGACAGCAAAGGTATACAGTGTAACATCGCCCTTTAGACTGACCTTGTTCTCTCTTCCTGCCTGCTCCAATACGCTAAAACAGTTTGTACTCGCGCAAGGGAGAGTGAAGAGCTTGGAGAAACCACTTAACCAAGTGTCTGTGCACTCACAAAGCAGAAATAAGGGGGCATTTGAAGATCGCCGTGGATGTGCCTACGAAAGTGTGTGAGTCTCACCCTGAGAAGATACGGTCTTGTTTGTGAAAGTGAAGAAGGACTTGGCTTCACGGCCAGTAGGGAAGAGAGGAAGCCCGAGGAGCT
Organism: Ornithodoros turicata; assembly: GCF_037126465.1. Classification (NCBI taxonomy): domain Eukaryota; kingdom Metazoa; phylum Arthropoda; class Arachnida; order Ixodida; family Argasidae; genus Ornithodoros; species Ornithodoros turicata. Next base: position 232,759 of record NW_026999296.1, read on the forward strand.
GCGCCGTCAGCTAGACAATTTTCATTCCCATAACCGTAGGCCTTTTGCGCAAGTTCGGAAGTATTCGTGCAAGTTCGTCGGCACAGACATGTCCCGTGATAGCGGTTACAGGGTGACAGAGTTTCTAACATGCGTTATGTTGTTCCGTCAAGTTATATTTTTAAGACTTACTATAGGCGTAGGCATCAGTAGGAGCACTAAGTCATCCACTGAGGCCACAAACAAAAATGAATTCACCGTCGTAACAAAACGCATTAGCATAAGTATTAGCTATTAAGATTTTGTGAAGTAAGGTTTCTTACATTTTCTCAAGATTCCAGTTGTGATGATGGTGATGATTATGATGAGAACAGGGGCCACAATTTCTAAGAGTAGAGACTGCAATGCAAAGACAGAACAGAGGACAAAATAAAACGTTTCACCTGCATCTTAGACTATCTAAAATGCCATACAATACTCTGTTTTGAGGGTTAAATTTATAAATCAGGGCGTAGGGTTTGAGCGTACAGCTGACATCTCTTTCAGTACGAGACGACACTAAAACAGCGGACACGATGAGGAACTCAAATTAACAGAATGGAATATTTATGATGAAAGGTGGAAGTCACTAAAAAGGTTAGCCAGCTGTAGGACTCGAACCCACATCTTTTGGATTACCGGTCCAGGGCTCTTCCAATTGAGCCAAGCTAACACACCTCCCGAGCGACCTCAAAGGGCGCGCCCATCTGAAGGAACAAATCAACCTCTCTCTCTCTCTCTCATCCCTGTTCCACTCGTACATTTTTCTCCTCCATACACACATTCATACGACGGGAATGACACCAGCGGCAACTGTTGAAGATGACAGAACCGATGCTCTGAGGCTGGAACACATGCAAGGGGTGTTCAAGTCAAACCGGGACTTTTCATTTTTCGTAAAAGTTAAATGAACGTACATGTGAGAAATTAGTTTTATTTTTCAACGTAATCTTCAGCTGCACTAATGCACTTGTCCCAGCGTTTCACGAGGGCTTGGATGCCCCCAGCGTGGAAATCTTTACCAGCGCGTAGCAGCCATGATCTAACCGCAGTCTTGACTTCGTTCACGCAGCTGAAGTGGGGGCCCCCAAGGAAAGCCTTCAATGGCCTGAAAAAGTCGAAATCGCTCGGGGCGAGGTCTGCAATTTGGAGGCTTTCGGTATGTCGAACGTAAAAAGGACATCCTCACCACTGGATCCCGCAAGCAAGTGCCAAAGAGCGGAGAGCTTGGGTGAAGGTACAGACAAGCGGTTGGGGCACTGTTACCTCTCGGGCGGAACCACGACCATCTCTATAATACGCGACCATAACACTCGCCCGTTCGCCTATAGGACTTGCGCGCCTCGAGGAGCGGAAGTGCCGTGTTTACGCGCGGAGCGTCCGCCAGGGGCGCCACTTGCGGGACCCAGAAGAGCGCCTGTAGTAGCTCAGCTGTGTGCAATATGAGTGGTCCCTGTGGTTAATTCTTCGTGCGTACATGTTTGTGTATCGTCGCAGGTTGTCTGTTGATGTAGAGCTAAGAGTTCTGAAACTAAATACTCAGAAATAGGCTGTGCTCTGAAGCGTAGGCGGCATGTAAAACTGTGAAACTCGCACATAACATCGTACATCGTACACATAAACTTGGCAGCAGCACCTTGTGTATTGGGCCAGTTATCATGCGTTTATGATTGTCAGACGCAAGCGCGTCCAGACTTTACGTTTCACGTGATCGGCGTTCCGTGTTAGCATCCAGGGCAGTTACAGAGAATGGGTGAATGCGACCGTAAGAAGAAATTGTTCCTGGCAAAGAGATGACTGACACCTGTTACGACGTCCAACATAATTTGTTGTATAAGCAAGCACTTCAGTTTTAAATCAGCAGTTGTTTGTTTTGTTTTCCTACTTATTGGTCCCTTTTTATTTTACTTTTACACTTTTTTTCTTCTTTTGCGTTTGCCATTCCAATGCTCTGCTAACCTTTATTATGCTGTTCGGAAAGAAGCCACTCTGAGAATTTTTCTTGATGGTGCCTTTTTTGTGTTCGTTTTGCACTCCTGGGAGATGCAAGGCTGTGTAAACTTCGTGATCACTAAACGTACGTACCGTAGCCACGGTGTCACGTCTGAGAATTTTGCGCTTTGCGCCGATGCTAAAGTCTTCGGCCTTAATATGCAGAGAACACGCAGAGTTCGAGCTAGCACGCAGGCGAAAAACGTTTTTAGATGGAGAGTTTTTCGCTGTTGTTGCAGACAATGGTCGCGGCTGATTACTTTGTTGTACGAAGCATCTTCATCAAATTTAATGCAAGCCTTTGCTCATCGGCACCAGCGAAGATGCTGTTCTCCTTTGCGAATCTGATTGTACGGCCGAACACAAGAATCCTGAGTGATGCAGTCAAAAACTTCTAATATTAAAATTACCGTGATAATCCAACAAATAAATGCTATTTTTCCTTGCTGACTTGTTGTTATGTTCATCGTTATTTCTGTAATTCCAGATGACATCTTCATCACAGTATTTATGGTACTAGTTAGAGCATTTAAATACTGTATATTTTATATTTAAATACTGCTATCGAAAAGTATTTATGAAGAGTGTTTCAACACCCCTTTCAACAAAGTATTTTGTATTTATATTTAAGTACTCAAAAAATGCATTTATGTCCACCTCTGGTCGGAGGCCACGGTTCATTATTCGTTTTTTTTTTTTTTTGGAGAGAGATGCGTAAAAGGTACTCAGCTATATTAGATAAAACTATTTATGGTGCACACTGCCATCTAAAAAGTGCACCCTATACGAAATGAAACAATCGCAATTCGCAATGAAGTCACTGGTGTCAAGACGCCGCAATATATTTCGAGCCACTTCTCCCGTAAGACAGCATTTGAGCGCGGAACCCGTGGAATGAAATACTTGTGTTCGACACTGCTTTCTTCAGCTTGCAAAGCGGGACGGTGCAGTACACCATCACGTCTGCACCATGCACAAACCATGCACTGGAGACAAACGCTGTCCACCTCCGTGAAAAATAGCAAGAACCAAACGCGAATGGCGGCAGCAACGGTATCCGCATAGCATGCGTCGTCTGCCGAGGGTCCCCTATTCAGCGCCACAAACGCGCGGCGGCCGCTTGGCGACACTACATCAGTGGCGCTGGGGCTAGGTGCGAGTGTAATGGTCGTGTATTATAGAGATGGTCGTGGGCAGAACAAGGCCGGAACTAGCGTTCGCAACTGCCTACATGAGCCAATTTAGCGACAATCCAAGCGAGGAGCACTGGACTGGAATAGAACACATCTTTCGCTACATGAAGCAAACAATCAATCACGGGCTGCTTTACCGCCGATGCGGAAACAGCGTACAGGCTTTTTGCGACGTGGATTGGGCTGGAGACAAGACGGGCCGAAAGCCTTTCAGCGGATACGAAATCACGTTGGCAGGTTCTGCTATCTCATCGAGCAGCAAAAAGCAGCGAACTGCCGCCCTGTCAACGATTGAAGCGGAACACATGGTAATGTGCCATGCAGCAAGGGAGGCGCTATAGCTTCAGCATTTCGCAGAAGAAATGGGGTCCCAAGAAGTCACACGGAAACCGCAAGTGTTGTTCGCCGACAACCAGGCAGCAATCTCTCTTAACAAAAACCAGATCACATCAGGACGGAGCAAGCATACAGTATTGAGATCAAGGACCAGTAATTACTAATATACAGACTAAATAATTACATGATGGCATATCTTATATCAATTTTATATCAAGGGTTTTTGTGAATCAAAGTTGAACAAGATATCATTTTAGCGTCACTGACGGTCGGCTTGACGAGGATGTTGGCAATATAGCAGGGCCTGCTTTAATGGCGGACTGGATTTTGTAGACAAATAATATTCCCGTTGTTCTCGTAACCGATCAGAAGCAAAGTTCGATTGAAGAAAAAAAATTAAACTTTGGAAATTGAATGGCTCGGTTAGCTGAAATGGCGCGAAACTGGGAGATTTCTTTTTCTTTTTTACTGTTTCTGGTGGTTAGTTCTAAAAGACGTTTTCGTCTGGCTTGGCAGGCGTCACGCCGAATTAAGTAGACAACGTTAGAGGAGCTGTAGTATAGATGTGCTTTTATTTTTGACAGAAAAGTTGGAGTGTGTGTTCTTAACTGATTGAGCCGTTTGCATTAGTTTGCGAATCTGACATCTACGGCCGTTGCATGAATGGCAGCCAGTTGGTGAATTCTCGTGTTCCGTTACTTGAGAGCGAACTAAGCTATTTTGTGAGCTGCGTTTAGTTGGTTAAGATTCCTTCCCATGACATCATCGCTTGAGCAGATTCTCTTGTATCGTAGAGCCTGGCACTAGGGGATAGTCAATTTTGTTTGTCGTGGTTGGCAACCCTTGAATGACAAATACTGCTGGGAATCCGTAGGCTCACGATAAAAATCACTAGCAATACACCATCAGTTATCTTATCTTGCATATCCAGGAAGTTAGTTGTGGTTGCTGGACAGGAATGGGTGAACTTTATAGAGGGATGGGACAGCTTGAAATTGCGTGTCAATTCTCAAAGGCCGTCCTCAGAGTGTGGTCAGATGATAAATGTCACCAAGATAGCGCTTGTAAAGAGATTGCTTTAGTTCGCGTTCATTCGAGAACTTCTCTTCTAAAGCTCCCATGGACATTTACATAATTAGGTGCCATTAGGACGTTCATAGCTGCCGTTGATTTGTAACTATTATTTGCTGTTGCGTACGAAGTCCTTGTCTTTCAGAGTCAATTTTAGTAGCGTGGACAGGACACATCGATCACATGGGGTTTCGGAGTATTTCGAAAAGGCAGCCTCTGCGGCCGAAATGCCGTCTTCGTGCGGGATATTAGTATAGGGGGATACTCTATACTAATACCCCACACCGGGCCATTCAGATAACGAAGTTTCAATTTTTCTTCTTCAATCAAACTTTCTTTCCGATTGGTCAAGAGAACAACGGGAATATTGCCTTATCTACAAATTCCAGTACACCATTAACAGAAATATATATAGTTGGTATATTTCCAACAATAAAACTTTAACTGCTTAGAGAAGGTACTGCTTCCTTTCTTTTCTTTTTTTTTCAGCTGGACTCATGACACCCTTCCGACCCCAAGAACGATCACATCACGCCTGGACTTTACAAAACAACATTCCCGAGTTTGAGCTACTGACGACGGCCAGGCGGCTGTGACGTCATGCTACACACGTACAAAAGCTTCAAGACACAATGCTAATTTATTAAATCTTATGAAGGCGGTGCTTCCCCCGCAACGTTGGCCATGCCCCCTAGGCACCTTCCTAATAGTTTAAACTGTAATAAATCTAAGTCACCCCCTTTTTTACTTCCGCTACTTTCGTTTGTTTGCCTTTCATTCCTTCATAACTGTATTTACTTCGCGGCCATCTGAGCTTTTATTCTTCTTCATATACTATATATACATATACATATAGTTGTGGAAGGAAAACGACGCGGACAACATGATTTAGGGAAGTTAGAAACGTTATAGTCTATTTAATTGGCAGAAATTAAAAGTTAAATAAAATAAAGGTCGATATTTCGGCAGTGGCACTGTCTTGGTCAGAATATATATACATGGTGTCCACGCTAAGTGTGAACAGATTTTTTAAAAATATATCAATCACTTTTTCCGAGATGAAATCAATTGCAATATAGCATTTGCTGAAGGGCACTCCCTAGGGGGGCATTAACAGACTCCTAAGGCAATGTCTTAATTAACTTTCAATAATTAACTTTTTAATTATAAAAGCTACGAAGTTGCTCCAATGAGAACATCTGATCTCTTCGGTCACCAGATGCCAAAACCGTTTTCAGAACAAAAATCCGTTCGGTAGATCGTCCGCAAAAAATTCGTGAAGGAACGCCATTTTTTTTCTTTATTTGGTTTATTGCACATCTTCAAAGAAGCGGCTTTCCTTTACCCCCAGTGTGAGAGAGTGAAAGAGCACACTGCCGCCTCATGCGTGGAAGATTAGCTTTAACTTGCGGAAACAAAACAAAAACACAAATCTATCGGGTGACTCTATCGCGACTGCCCTTATCTTGGGCTGCATTTTCTGTTTCCTTTTAATCTTTTTCCAGGACGCAAGAGGCGATAGTGTGCTCTTTCATCTTCTCGTATTGGGGGCGAAGGAAAGACGCGTCTCTAGAGATGCGCAATGAATCAAATAAATAAAAAAAATGGCGTTCCTTCACGAATTTTTTGCGGACGATCTATCGAACGGATTTTTGTTCTGAGAACGGCTTTGGTATCTGGTGATCGAAGATGTTCTCATTGGAGCAACTTCGTAGCTTTTATAATTAAAAACACAATTATTGAAAGTTAATTAAGACATTGCCTTAGGAGTCTGTTAATGCCCCCCTAGGGAGTGCCCTTCAGCATATGCTATATTGCAATTGATTTCATCTCGGAAAAAGTGATTGATATATTTTTAAAAAATCTGTTCACACTTAGCGTGGACACCCTGTATATATATTATCACCGATGAAAACAGACGAGCGAGACGGCGAATAATCGGCGAACGCTTTACTCTAGCTCCTTAGCTAGCTAGCACAAGACCGGTAGCTCTTAGACAGAACTACGGTAAAACAATGCTCCGACTGGGAGCTCACAAGCTTTTATACACAGCGGTGAACATTGTAGAGAACATGCGTCGGTGGAGTGAAGGAAATACAGAAGCCTCTCCAAGGTCGTCGGTCCTTCCTTGAGATTGATGCGAGCGAAGGAGCAGATGCTTCCAGAAGGATCGCTTGCCATGTAGCGCGACGTGTCGCGGGCCCCAGCCCATCGTTCGACGACTCATTGCCTCTTGTTGTTGTTGCGTGTGGTCGCCCCAAAGACGATATGTGGCATTGCCCCCTCCGTAGACGTGGCATCTTCCCGATGCCGGAACTTGTGTCGAGGGCGTTAGAGCAGTTTCGGCGGGCGTTCCGGGCTCTCGAAGTACTCGAGATAAAGAAGTAGCCAGTTTTCTTCTGGTTCCGCGCATCGTCCAAACTACCTGGAGTAGTACGGCTTGAGGCGAACGACGTGAACTATATCAGGGGTCGGGGTTCGCCGAGAAGCTGTGCTGTCTTGAGGTACTACTTCGTATCCACTTCTCCTATGCGTCGGAGTACTTTGCATAGGCCGAAATAGCGTTTGAGAAGGTTCTCGCTTAACCCTCGTCGTCGCATCGGAGTCCGCACCCATTCCTGGTCTCTTGGGCTAAACTGTGAGTTTCGTCGACGTAGATTGTACCGTCATTTAATACTTTACTGGCTTCGCACTGGGTTTTCAGAGGTGAGTCACTCACCCTGACGGGAGGACATCACGTTCCACGTGACCTTCCGACGCCACTCGCTCAAACGTCGCCCACCTACGCATTGCTGATGAAGGCCCAATAAGGCCGAAACAGCTGTCCAATGCTGGTGTGGCGACGTTTGGGACTTATAAACACACGTTCAACGTGCAGCCAAAGAGCGTATCCTATTTTTCTTCATTTAATACTTTACTGGCTTCGCACTGGGTTTTCAGAGGTGAGTCACTCACCCTGACGGGAGGACATCACGTTCCACGTGACCTTCCGACGCCACTCGCTCAAACGTCGCCCACCTACGCATTGCTGATGAAGGCCCAATAAGGCCGAAACAGCTGTCCAATGCTGGTGTGGCGACGTTTGGGACTTATAAACACACACACACACACATATATATATATATCTATATATATATATATCTATCTATATATATATATATCAATATAAAGTCAACCCTCGATTTATGAACCTTCGACTTATGAATTCCCTCGTTTTATGAACCTCGATATTCGAATAATGAATGGAATTTCTGGGAACCAACTAGGAGTTGCCCAGCGTTTTTGCCCTCAATTTATGAACGGATCGTCGCGAGGTCAACAGAAACCTTGAAAGAGATAATTTCGTGGTCTTATGAATGACGCCTGAACGGACAAAACGTTTTCCAGGTATTGCACCCTCGGTTCTTAACCCCTCGAAATCCGAACAACAAATGGGTTTTCCGGAGACGCACAAGGTGCGACCAAGTGTTCGTGACCTCAGCCGATGAATCAGGTGGTCCCTGTCACGCGGAGATTAATAAACCAAGGTTAAAAATCCCGGAGGAAATCCGATGCCAGTCCAGTGCGAATGTGTGACATCTGTTATTTCCAAGATTGACACAGCGGAAGGCATGGTCCAAGGCAAAATTAAACAATTTAGTATTGCATAATAAACAGAATGTGGATGCGCTAACGTCTGTTCTTTGTGATATTGATACAACAGAAGGCATGGTCAAAAGCAAAATTACACAATATATGGCATTATAAACACAATCCCAACTCGGAAATACTGTTGCATTTCCTCGACAGTACTCAGTTAACTGAATTTTCGATTGATGAATCCCTCGATTTATGAACGATTTTTCGGGGAACCGAGGGTGTTCATAAATCGAGGGTTGACTGTACATATAAGGAGGGAAAAAGCCATTAAAGAAACAAATAACTAGACGTATTTGAAATTCAAAATCACAGATTAAGATGGCTGCTGTGGCTGCACGCAGGGACACAGACACTGATGGAACGATGCGAAAGCACCAGAGGACACGTGTTTCGCCGTGTTTGCGGCTCGTGAGCTCTGGGTAGCTGCGCATCGTTCAGAATTGGCAACCCAGGGTCGCTCAGCGAACGATGTACACCTGGGAGGGTGACTGAGCACTCCTCAATGCCACAGTGCAAGCCAGTGAATTATAATGCAGAAAAAAAGCCATTAACGAAACATTATAATTCGTTAAGCATTAAGCATTATAATTCACTGGCTTGCACTGTGGCATTGAGGAGTGCTGAGTCACCCTCCCAGGTGTAGATCGCTCGCTGAGTGACCCCTGGTTTGCCAATTCCGAACGATGCGCAGCTACCCAGAGCTTACGAGCCCCAAACACGGCGAAACACGTGTCATCTGGTGCTGTCGCATCGTTCCATAAGTATCTGTTTCACTGCGTGCAGCCATAGAAGCCATCTTAATCTGTGATTTTGAATTTCAAACACGTCTAGTATCATTTACTTGTTTCTTTAACGGCTTGTTCCCCTTCATTATAATTCACTGGCTTGCACTGTGGCATTGAGGAGTGCTCAGTCACCCTCCCAGGAGTATATCGCTTGCTGAGCGACCCCTGGTTTGCCAATTCCGAACGGTGCGCAGCTAACCAGAGCTGACGACCCGCAAACATGCCGGGAGCTTGCGCTGTCGCATTGTTCCATGAGTATCTGTTTCTCTGCGTGAAGCCATAGAAGCCATCTTAATCTGTAATTTTAAATACGTCTAGTGTCATTTACTTGTTTCTTTAAATGGCCTTTTCCCCTTCATTATAATTCACTGGCTTGCACTGTGGCATTGAGGAGTGCTCAGTCACCCTCCCAGGTGTATATCGCTCGCTGAGCGGCCCCTGGTTTTCCAATTCCGAACGATCCGCAGCTACCCAGAGCTGACTACCCGCGAATACGGCGGAACACGTGTCCTCTGGTGCTGTCGCATCATACCATGAGTATCTGTTTCTCTGCGTGCAGCCGTAGAAGCCATCTTAATCTGTAATTTTTAATTTCAAATACGTGTCATTCACTTGTTTCTTTAATGGCTTCCCCCCTTCATTATAATTCACTCGCTTCCACTGTGGCATTGAGGAGCATTGAGGGGCATTGCGATTAGCCAGCATTTAGCTGTCCAACTGCCCTTCCGAATGCCCTGATTGTTATGTTATTCTTACTGGCTTTGTTCTGAATGTTTATGAAAGCGGTTGCCTGGCATGCGGAGTGACGTATCCGTCGCGTGGTTACGGCTGTATGTGTTTGTGTTTACTTCTACTACTATCGGGTATGCTCGGCCCAGGTGTACGCTGGGTAATAAAACCCTGTTAACACGTGTTCTCTGGTGCTGTCGCATCGTTCCATGAGTATCTGACCTAACGACCTCCACAGGTGGCGCCGTCACCGTGGAATATTGATGCCTCGTCGAGGCACACTATCAGGGCGGACACGCGATCGTGTCACTTTCCTACGCCGGGCTGAAGAACTCCAAGTACAACGAAACAGCTCTCCTCGGCTGTGGGTGGACGATCAAATTACAAACGTATGCTCAACGTGAGGGTAGAGAGCTTCGGCGGTAGAGAGTGCTGGCTTGCACAGGGCTGCCTCTACAGGTGGCGCCGTCACCGTGGAACATTGATGCCTCGCCGAGGCACACTATCAGGGCCGACAGAAGATCGCGTGACTTCCGTACGCCCTGCTGAAGCGCTCCAAGTAGAACGAAACAGCTGTCCTCGGCTGGGTTGGCACGATCAAATTACAAACATATGCTCAACGTGAGGGTAGAGAGCTTCGGCTATTTGCCATTTGCATATGTAGTTGCTGGCTCGCACAGGGCGGCCACCGCAGGTGGCGCCGTCACCGTTGAACGTTGATGCCTCGCCGAGGCACACTATCAGGGCCGACGCAAGATCGTGTCACTTCCCTACGCCGGGCTGAAGAGGTCAAGTGAAGAGCTACAGATGTAAAGTGTAATATGATTGTATGAGTAGGTGTAAAGTGTACATATGTTGCAATGTATAAGTAGGTGCAAAGTGTAGATATGCTGGAAGATATATATGTTCGATTATGTAACTTCGTTGAAAGTGTAAATGACGTATAATTATGCTGAATAGTTGAATGACGTTCTGTGAACATAAGTGTGCAATTTTAACGCTGAAGTGTGGGATAATATAATGAAAGGCGCGTTTGGGATGATGAGAGGTAGGGTGATTTCACTGCATTTTCAATAAAGTCGAAACAGATGTCCTCGGCTGACAGTGCACGATCAAATTACAAACATATGCTCAACGTGAAGGTAGAGAGCTTCGGCTATTTTCCATTTGTATATGCAGTTGGTGGCTTGCACAGGGCGGGCTCCACAGGTGGCGATGTCACCGTGGAGCATTTATGACTGGCCGAGGCACACTATCAGCGCCGATCCAAGATCGTGTCACTTCCCTACGCCTTAATGTTCTTCGAGGATGCAAGAGACAACAGTGTGCTCTTTCGGCCCCCTGACTATGAGGGTGAAGGAATGACGTGTCTGCTAAGATGCGCAATGAACAGTATAAAGAAAAAAATGATGTTATTTTACAATTTTTTGCGGACGATCTGTCAAACGGATTTCCGAAAGCGGCTACGATATCAGGTGGCCGAAAGGAACACATGTTCTCATTTCAGCTTTGCAGCTTTTACTGCATTTACTGCATTTTGCATTTCCTGCGAAACGGATAGAACACACAATTCACTCATGCAACTACGTCATCCATGGCACCAATTGTATGATGTCATACACTGCAGCCACATGATTCTCACGTAAAATTCCGTGGATCAAGCAATTCTTTGTATCTCAGGATACGGATGCGCTAAGGATACAGACTTTCCTTTAGTGGTTATTAATTTATAATAAGTCAGCTTGAGTCGTGCATATTTTTTCCCGAGTGTTGAAGAAATATGCATAGAATGTAAATAATCGCGGATATAGAATTCAATGTGCATTGTTCTCACCCTCTTCAGGTAATGCCTTACTGACACTCTTGCTGTAGCCCAAGTTGTTATAGTTAATTGATCATATTGCATTATATATGGCTGATAAGAAACGAGAACAAGCGTCTTTGGACCGCATGTAACAGCATACGCGAGGAGTCTGGCTAACCTGTGATGCACAAGTTTGTGCACTCACAACGTGCCTCACTAACTGTGAGACACGTTTTATGTGACATATAATGTATTATCCCTTGCTAAAACTAGCTTCCGAACTCACTTTATTGTTTCAGATGCCTCCAAGAAATATATCTTAGCGATATCATCTAGAATCATCTGGGAAGTTGTTGAAGAAGCTGTAGCAGCTGACTGGGCAGTAGCGTATTTCATCATGTGTGCGGCCCTCTGCTAGTTAACAGAAAGAGATCGTACAAGCAACGGGTGACTGTGCATTCTATCCATCTCTCAGCATGTGCGCCCACTCCTGTTTGCGTTAGGGTGTCGCCCCGACAAAAGTGCGACACCCCCGTGTTCGGCATGTGTATGTCCCACAGGAACTGGAGTGGAAACTGTGAAAAGTGCGAAAAAACAACAACAGAAAACATAAAAAAACAAGCAAATGTCTGACACTGTGTTCCAGATATTTGATAATTTCTTCGTTTGTTTTTTTCTCACGGATGATCACCGATTAAAAATGCGGTCCCAACGGGGACGCATTTGATTTACCCGAAAAACGTCACTGGTGGAAAACCGAGATATTAACTCAGCGCGCGCCCCAGAGAAATACACTGGCCTTGAACAGACACAGAAGCAGTTCACTTGTTGTTCCAAGTCAAGGTCTGGGTGCGCCCGCATTTGCTCGAGAACAGCGATACGTGTTACTAGACAGGATGCGATGCGTACTTCCGTGGTAAACTGCCAGAGGCTGTTCGATCGTACTAGCAAGGTATGCTTTGCGCAATCTACGGGCAGGCACATCGGCGACTACTCGTGACAGCGGCCGATCAGCCGCGCCAGTCTTTCTAGCTCACCATAGTACTAGTACGAAGTGTAGGAATTGCAAAGCGTGAACGGGCAATCAAGTGAACTGTGACCGATTTTCGTTTGTGTTTTCACTAGTGGGGGATATTTCCAAACGGTAAAAACACGAGACAGGGAAGGTAGGATAAATACGAGACGTTCTCTAAAACAAGTTCATTGAGTTTACACGTCTAACTCGTTCAAACTGAACGAAGCATGGGCGAACGGCACCACTACATAGAAGTAGTCTTGTACGAGGACTTGAAGCTTGCATGATATCGTATTATTTTAACAAGGGCAAGCAGTAGCGTACGGTATCATGAAAATCTTGACACGAAAGTTCATATACATCCTCAGGAAAGTCTGCGTGTATTTTTATTGATTTTTGCTACCTGTTTTGCCTATTTGCCTCTTGGAATATAAACGGCTGCCTATTTCCGCCCATTTTAGTGCCTATATATCCGGGTCGTAATGATGAGCCAAATTATGGGTCGTCCGGGGACACCGGTGTTCTATTGAAAATAAATTGATAGGATAAATCGAACGGAAAAAACGAAACCGATCGTCTCAAGGTGCCCTAAAAACAAGGAGGTGTTTCTGTAGCGTTCTGTCCAGCGCCGCGTACAGTGAACCACATGTAACTTAGAGGGAAGTACTGGCGGCCCCAGGTACCCGGTGGTGAATGAAAAAATAATTAACTTACAAAGATCTCCAGCATTCTAACAAACACTCGTGTTGGCGTCCAACTGCATCAACGTTCTTCAAGTGCCTCTACCTCGTATGCCGTTCCTGACGATATCGGCCGTTATCTCTATATAGCGATTGCGTCGTCTATTCGCAAGCGATCAGAAGACAAGTTTCCTCTTGAACGCTCCATTTTGCACTGGGAGAGAAATATCAGATTGATTCTACCAGTAACCTCTGGGAATTGTTTCACGAAAATCCCTGGCTGAAGAATTCGCGAGAGGTGGCGCCATTGAAGAAATTTCTTTCTGCGTTGTGCCGATAAGAGCCAACTAGCTCCAAACAGCCATCCATATCTGGGATTGTGTCACGCTTAACTTGTAAACATATGCCTCACGTGCAGTCATGAAGCATTCGCTTATTTTTATAATTGTGTCTGTAGCTACTGGCTTTGCAGAACGCCCTCCGGAGGTGTTCACAACACCCAGGAACAATGATGTCTTGTAGAGACACAGTTTTCGTGCCGATCCATGAGCGTGTCACATCCCTACGCTGTGCTGATGAGACCCAACTAGCTCGAAACGGCCGTTCACAGCTGGGATTCTGGCACGCTTGACTCGTAAACATATGCCTCACGTGCAGTCATGGATCATTCGCTTATGTTTATAATTGTGTCTGTACCTACTGGCTTTGCACAGCGGCCTCCAGAGGTGTTCATAACACCCAGGAACAATGATGTCTTGTAGCGACACAGTTTTCGTGCCGACCCATGAGCGTGTCACATCCCTACGCTGTGCTGATGAGACCCAACTAGCTCGAAACGGCCGTCCAGAGCTGGGATTGTGGCACGATTAACTTGCAAACATATCCCTCATGTGCAGTCATGGAGCATTCGCTTATTTTTATAATTGTGTCTGTAGCTACTGGCTTTGGACAGCGGCCTCCAGAGGTGTTCATAACACCCAGGAACACTGATGTCTTGTAGAGGCACAGTGTTCGTGTCGACCCAAGAGCGTGTCGCATCCCTTCGCTGTGCTGATGACAGCAAACTAGCTCGAAACGGTCGTCCACAGCCGGGATTGTGGCACGCTTGACTCGTAAACATATGCTCACGTGCAGTCATGGAACTTTCGCTTATTTTTATAATTGTGTCTGTAGCTACTGGCTTTGGACAGCGGCCTCCAGAGGTGTTCATAACACCCAGGAACACCGATGTCTTGTAAAGGCACACTTTTCCTGCCAACCAATGAGCGCGTCACCTCTCTACGCTGTGCTGATAAGAGCCAACTAGCTCGAAACGGCCGTCCACAGCTGGGATTGTGGCACGCCTGACTCGTATACATATGCCTCACGTGCAGTCATGGAGCATGCGATCATTTTTATAATTGTGCCTGTACCTACCGGCTTTGCACAGCGGCCTCCAGAGGTGTTGCTAACACCCTGGAACACTGATGTCTTGTAGAGGCACAGTGTTCGTGTCGACCCATGAGCGTGTCGCATCCCTTCGCTGTGCTGATGACAGCAAACTAGCTCGAAACGGTCGTCCACAGCCGGGATTGTGGCACGCTTGACTCGTAAACATATGCTCACGTGCAGTCATGGAGCTTTCGCTTATTTTTATAATTGTGTCTGTAGCTACTGGCTTTGCAGAGCGGCCTCAAGAGGTGTTATAACACCCTGGAACAATGATGTCTTGTAGAGACACAGTTTTCGTGCCGACCAATGAGCATGTCCATACAAGCCATATTAATATGTTATTTTGAATTTCAAACACGTCTAGTGTCATTTACTTGTTTCTCTAATGTCTTTTTTTTCTGCATTACTATTCACTGGCTTGCGCTGTGGCATTTAGGAGTGCTCAGTCACCCTCCCAGGTGTATATAAGTCGCTGAGAGACCCCTGGTTTGCCAATTCCGAACGATGTGCAGCATCCCAGAGCTGACGAGCCGCAAACACTGCGAAACATGTGTCCTCTGGTGCTGTCGCATCGTTCCATGAGCATCTGTTTCCCCGCGTGCAGCCATAGAAGCCATCTTAATCTGTAATTTTTAATTTCAAACACGTCTAATGTAATTTAGTTGTTTCTTTAATGGCATTTTCCCCCTTCATTATAATTCACTGGCTTGCACTGTGGCATTGAGGAGCATTGCGATTAGCCAGGATTTAGTTGTCCAACTGCCCTTCCGAATGCCCTGATTGTTATGTTATCCTTACTGGCTTTGTTCTGAATGTTTATGAAAGCGGTTACTTGGCATGCGGACTGACGCACTCTGTTTCTCTGAGTGCAGCCATAGAAGCCATCAATTTCAAACACGTCTAGCGTCATTTATTTATTTTTTAATGGCTTTTCCCCCGTCTTTATATAACTAGCCAGAGGTCTTTGGCTGCACGTATAGCATATGTTTGTAACTCAAACGTCGCCATGCCAGTACTGGCATGGCGACGTTTAAGTCACAAACATATATATATATATATATATATAAGGCCGAAACAGCTGTCCAATGCTGGTGTGGCGACGTTTGGGACTTATAAACATATGTTCAACGTGCAGCCAAAGAGCTTATGCTATTTTTTTTTTCACTTAATACTTTACTGGCTTCGCACTGGGCTTTCAGAGGTGAGTTTCTCACCCTGACGGGAGGACATCACGTTCCACGTGACCTTCCGACGCCACTCGCTCAAACGTCGCTCACCTACGCATTGCTGATGAAGGCCCAATAAGGCCGAAACAGCTGTCCAATGCTGGTGTGGCGACGTTTGGGACTTATAAACATATGTTCAACGTGCAGCCAAAGAGCTTATGCTATTTTTTTTTCACTTAATACTTTACTGGCTTCGCACTGGGCTTTCAGAGGTGAGTTTCTCACCCTGACGGGAGGACATCACGTTCCACGTGACCTTCCGACGCCACTCGCTCAAACGTCGCTCACCTACGCATTGCTGATGAAGGCCCAATAAGGCCGAAACAGCTGTCCAATGCTGGTGTGGCGACGTTTGGGACTTATAAACATATGTTCAACGTGCAGCCAAAGAGCTTATGCTTTTTTTTTTCACTTAATACTTTACTGCATTCGCACTGGGCTTTCAGAGGTGAGTTTCTCACCCTGACGGGAGGACATCACGTTCCACGTGACCTTCCGACGCCACTCGCTCAAACGTCGCCCACCTACGCATTGCTGATGAAGGCCCAATAAGGCCGAAACAGCTGTCCAATGCTGGTGTGGCGACGTTTGGGACTTATAAACATATATATATATATATATATATATATATAACTGGGTACAGATGGACTCGAAAAAAATAGACTAGAAGTGATGAAGAGACTTGGTAGGCCGTAGAAGGGGTTAAAATCGGTTGCTACTTTTTTTACATTAATAATTAAGGGGGTAATAGAAATTGATTTTTAGTTAGGGGTCGACGTTTCGGCACTCAGCGCTGCCTTCAACAGGACTAAACCTGGATATAGGTAACAAGGGCTTATATATAAGGGAGGGAAAGGGGGAAATGAAAGGGGAACAGTGCATGTGGAGCGGCGTTGGTGATGTTGCAGGAGCATTGTTGCTGGTCGTCCATTGAGTACTTGCAGGGTGTTGGCTGTCTTCCAGGAGAGTTCTCCTTGGTCGTCTGATAAACCTGAAATGATAAAAAAAGAGACGGCAGAAAGAACGAAAGGGGGTCGGGGGACTTGGTCTACGAGCTAAGGCTGCGAACTGTAGACAATACGCTGGGGCTTCGTTTATCGTGGACTGGAATTTGTGGATTAGGAATGATTCACGCTGTTGCCTGCTACGGTCTGAGGGGAAACAAGATTGGAAGATGTACACGCGGATGTCCTTGAATGAGTGGCCGGTTGGATTGAAGTCACGCGACACAAGGCGTTTTGGTTTCTTTGTAATGTCGGACCTGTGATTATTAAGAGGAATTCGGAATGATGTTGTAGTTTGGCCAATATACTGTGCTTTGCATGCGTTGCATCTCCAATAGATATATTACGTTAGATGAGTTGCAGTTAGAAGCAGTTTTGATTTTTACTTGGAAGTTGCTGTTTGTGCTTCGTACTCTGTCTGCAGTCTGCATTACAGAACAAATGTGGCATCTTCTTCCGTTGCATGGGTGGCAGCCTTCAGTTGTAGGAGGTGACTTATTGACTTTTGCGCTGACTAAGTGGTCTTGAAGATTAATTGCACAACGATATGCTATGCGATGCGGTTCTAGGAATATTTCTCCAAAGCGTTCCGACTGTGTTAAAATTGGGTGATGACGTTTCAATATGTTTTTAAGGTTAGGGATCGCGCCATGGAAGGTGACCGTAAGATTAACAAGCTTGGGGCGTTCGGGGCGTGTTCAGTTTTGCATCAGTTCACTGCGATTAGTACGGCGGGCTCTACATATGGCGTCCTTCACAAGATCCTGAGGGAAGTTTCGGCTGACCAACGTGTTTTGAAGATCGTTAAGGTTTGCGTCCAGTTCGTCATCTTGGGAACAAGTGCACCGGTAACGGAGGGCCTGACTGAGTGACTGTAGGGGATGGGCAATTTAGTATGTCGGGAATGGCAGCTGTGAAACGATAGGTGCTGTTGTGAGTCAGTCGGTTTTCGGCACAGATTTGTTACAAGGGTGCCATTTGAGATGCTTATATCGACATCTAGAAAATCTATGCTCTCTCTAGAGTGGGCGTGAGTGAATTTTATAGTGGTTACCGTTACGGTACCGAAGTTTTCAATACACGACAAAAAGGAGTCTTCGGAATGTGGCCAAAGAATGAATATGTCGTCCAAAAACCGCTTAAAAATTTTAAGGTTTGAATTTTAAGGTAAAAATTGTGGTTTAAGTTGACAGGTGCCAAGCGACCGTCCTTCTAGATCACCCATGAAGATATTTGCGTAATTTGGGGCCATCCTTGTGCCCATGGCCGTGCTGTTACCTTGAATGTAATGCCTATTGTTAAATTCAAAATTATTACACGTTAGTATTACAGAAATTAGTGTTTCCACGACAGCAGAGTCGTACGGTTTTAACCCGTACGGTACCCGTGGTCGTACGGTAAAATAACCCCACCAATGACATTAGCACACCGATCACAAAAACTTTAAAGAAAGGCCAGTAAGAAAATCGACGATAATCTATTCGAGTACCTCCTACAACACGTCCCCAAGCCATGCCGATTTTACATACTCCCTAAAATTCATAAGCCAGGAAATCCTAGTCGCCCCATAGTGTCTTCCAATGGCACAGCAACCGAAAAGATCTACACGTTCGTTGACCACCTCCTCAAAGACATCCTTCCAAAATTCCCGTCATCCATAAAGGATTCAAACCATATCCTGCAAATAATTTCTGATATCAAAGTTCCGACCGGTTGCCTACTTGTAACCGTCGATGTTACCTCATTGTACACCAATATTTCTCACGATGACGGCATCCATGCCACTGTCGTACATATAAAATTTTTTCCGAAAAACCGTACGACTCTGCTGTCGAAGAAACACTAATTTCTCTAACACTCACGTGTAAAAATTTTGAATTTAACAACAGGCATTACATTCAAGTTAACGGCACGGCCATGGGCACAAGGATGGCCCCAAATTACGCAAATATCTTCATGGGGGGATCCGGAAAAAATGGTCCCCGGTCGCAGGGGAGGAAAAAATGGTCCCGAAAGAAAAAATAGGGTGATTGCAGATAATGAATGAAACACAGCCTCATGACAGCATGCCCGATCACCATCTTGAACAACATCGTTCTCTATCAAAAACAGTCCAAATGCCGGCAACAGTTTTTTTTTTTTTTGCGTAAAAGAGTATACATCGGCACACACAACATTTTAAAATGTTGAAAATGCATTGTGTGCCGGTGTGTACTTTACGCGATAAATATCTTTCGCAATCCTGGTTCTTGAAAGCAAAAGAGACGTCTTTGTCGTGGAGAGTTTGTTGTCAAGTCAACAAAGGCATAGTTGGATGAAATGTTTATTGCCTCAGCAGAGCTTTCAACATGACTACATTCCCAAGCGAATGGTATGACCAATCCCGCGCAGAAAGCTCTCCAATGTCCTCGCTCCTTCTGCGTGCTCTAGGCAGATACGTTGAAGTCTCTCTTCGAGCTGCAAGTTTGTCGATTTTCTTCTTTTTGATGCGGGAGCACCCGCTACCAACTGCGCTATTTTGCCTGCTACGGCGGGGTGCTCTATACGTAATGTCTCTATCGTTCGCCATACGGTTGGATGAGAATGACCCACCAAGGCGCCGTACCTCCTATTCCATGCCTCTGCATAATTGATTGTCCTATCGCCTCTCTGCAGTGTCACATCATGCACATTCCATATCTCAGACGGCAACAATGGAGCTGTGCGCCGAATGCGGGAATTTTCATTCACTCTTCCCACCTGTCTGTATGTCCCGCTGACGTAGGTCTCATCAAAGTACCTCACTACCGGTTCAGCATCTTCCGGGATTTGGCTCTTCATGACTGCCAATCCGGCTGTGACGTCGACCACGGGAAGGAACGCCAAGCCATCTAGCATTCCGATGAAGTGTCGAAACATGTCGTCCTCTTTGTACCTCGCGGTTAGTCCTTACTGATTTACTTTTGCCCATGTACTTTGACACATGTGAAAGAAACAGCCCCTGGTTTGAACGTCCGCCCCAAGAATGGCTTTAACGGCGTTCATGGCACCTTTTTAAAAATCCGTTACAACAACGTACGGTGCAGGCGTCATGTCTCTGGTACTACATTCCGCAAGCACGGCACGGAGGAGTTCTTGGTAGACTTCCTGCGTCTTCGACGTCATCAACGCGTACACAACAGGAACTGTCCCTTCGCCAAGTGGGACCACACTAAAGTTGCCTACACTAAAGTTGCCATCCATGAACCACGTTGTACTGTCGCTCAGGACCTCGAGCCCACTATATGCCGCAAAAACAATCGTTCGGTTATCTGCATCGACGCTACTGTCAAAAATTAGAAAGCGTTGTGGGTTTGGCCCACGCGTTAGTGTCCACTCGCAGTCGATCACAAGCCCGGGGAGCGAGGCCAGTTGAGGAGGATACGTAGACGCCCTCTGCACACGAATACAGCGCTTCAAACTGTCTTCACCTTTCAGTGCTACCTTTTCTTCAGGATTAACATACGAAACTGTTTCCGCCACAATCGCTGCAGGCTTTTCTGTTGTCGACGTTGCCAGCCGTTTCATTGCCTTCCGCGCCTTCGCCACGTTGATGGGGCTGGTGTTCGGTGGATGGGTGTAGGAGACGCTTAGTTAGTGGTTCCCGCTACCTTACAGATACCTTACAGCCTTGTGGTCTTCTGATGCAGCGTCAACGGGTTCCTAAGGGCACAGGTTTGTGTTTCGTGTACATGTACCTATCGGCACACAGTTTTTCGCCTCCTTTGTTGGATTTGATGATTTCCATGTTGAGACCCGCAAATCTTAAGAAAATGGTATATGGCGAAAACGCGGAGAAATGAGGGAAACAATGAACTTTCTAAAACCAGAAACGCGCATTTGCACCACGAATGAAGCGTGCTGTATGCAGTGTTTGTTTGTTTTTGTGTAGTATATGGAATAACGCTTACCGAAGTAATACAGCAAGGTGAAACTTGACAGTTTTCGAAGTCTTTAGTGACGCTCGCATCCAGAGTTCCAAGCTACACCAATTAGGGGCGAATATATACGCTCAGCGACGCTGTTGTTATCCCGTCTTAGGGCCATCAAAGGGCGTCCTAGAACACAAGACCGGGTTCATACAACTCTGTTTCTGGTGAAGTCATCTGGTCATGCACCCACCGGAAAAAAAGCCTAACAGATGCCAGCGTTATTACTCACACCAAAAGGAGAATGCCGCTATCTCCGGAAAAGCCACATTGATGCATGAAGTAATATTTCTTTAAAATGTTGACTTTGTAGCTTTCACACATAACGCATCCACAGTGCGGTGCATATGTACCAGGAGAGACATGCCCCGGAGATCGTTGAGTTCATGACCATTAGTAGACTCCCGACAAAAGACGTCAGGAGACGGAAGAAAGCCGGACCATTTTTTCCTCAATAGCGAGGGGGTAGCATTTTTTCCTACACCACTTCATGGGTGATCTAAAAGGACGGTTCCTTCGCATGTGTCAACTTAAACCTCTAATTTTTAAGCGGTTTTTGGGCGACATATTCATTCTGTGGCCACATTCCGAAGACTCCCATTTGTCGTTTATTGAAAACTTTGGTAACGTGCACCCCACTATAAACTTCACTCACGCCTATTCTAGAGAGAGCATAGATTTTCTAGATGTACATATTGTTGTGAAGATGATGAGGAGCTCCGGAAGATGACGAGCAACGCGCCCCGCGCGCCTGCCACCTTGTCGCAGAATGAACTAGTCACTGACCCGTGAACACGTATCTGCTTCTTTCGCGCTAACATAATTGGCGGAGGTGCGAGAGCTTTCTCCCGCCTCCATCCCTCCTCTACGGACGACGTGACGGCTTCTGCCCAGTTCACCGTCTGCCCTTTGTCTACGGTCGATGTCGCAGCCGCACAAAGCCAGGACCACAATCTTGTCCCTCTCATACAACATTTGCAGAACCCCGAACGACCAGCCCCCCGGCGCCTTCAACGAAAAGCGAAGTTGTACTCTTTGCACAACGGTGTCCTCTACCGAAAGAACTACCATCCCGATGGGAACCGCTACTCGTCGTGCCATCATCCTTGTAGCGGACGACGACAACGACGACAACGATGGCCACGCGCGTGGAGCACCGGCTTCAGTTCCACCGGCGCGGCCATGGAGATAGGCCACCGTCACCGCCTCTCCGTGGCATACCATCATCGCCGGTCGGGGCTCATGTAGAGGAAGACCACCGTCCTCTACAATCCTTACGCAACGACGGCATTCGGACCTGTCATGACGATCCCTCCGCCGGCCACCTTGGGTTCCTGAAAACATACTCTCGCTTGGCCCATCGTTTTTTTTTTTTTTTTGCAAGGCATGTACCGGTCTGTATGGAAGCATGTTCGTGCCTGCCTTTTGTGCCAACAGCGCAAGCATCCACCGGGACTTCCTTCCGGCCTCCTCCAACCCCTGACTCCCCTAAGCCGGCCGTTCGATCGCCTCGGCATCGACTTCCTAGGCCCCTTCTCACCATCAGCCAGCGGCAACTGCTGGATTATAGTTGCCATCGACCATCTCATGCGCTACGTTGAGACCAAAGCTGTCCCCGGTCTCTCTTTCGCCTTCGCGTCTTCGCTTCGCCTCGTCTTCTCTCGCGCGCCTGCCCCTTGTCGCAGAATAAACTAGTCACTGATCCGTGAACACGTATCTCCTTCCTTACAATATAAACGCTAACAATATAAGCATCTCCAATGACACCTTCGTAACAAATATGTACCGAAAACCGACTGACTCCCAACAGTACCTATCGTTTCACAGCTGCCATCCCCGACATACTAAATTGGCCATCCCCTACAGTCAGGCCCTCCGTTACCGGCGCATTTGTTCCCAAGATGACGGGCTGGACGCAAACCTTAACGATCTTCAAAACACGCTGGTCATCCGAAACTTCCCCCAGGATCTTGTGAATGACGCCATATGTAGAGCCCGCCGTACTAATGGCAGTGAACTTCTAAAAAAACTCAACACGCCCCGAACGCCCCAAGCTTGTTAATCTTACAGTCACCTTCAATGGCGCGATCCCTACTGAAAACATACGGAAACGTCATCACCCAATTTTAGCACAGTCGGAGCGCCTTGGAGAAATATTCCTAGAACCGCCTCGAATAGCATATCGTCGTGCAAGGAATCTTCAAGACCACTTAGTCAGCGCAAAAGTCCATAAGTCATCTCCTACAACCGAAGGCTGCCACCCATGCAAAGGACGAAGATGCCCCATTTGTACTGTAATGCAGACTGCAGCAGCGTACCAAGCACAAACAACAACTTCCAAGTAAAAATCGAAAGTGCTTCTGACTGCAACTCATCTAACGTAATATATCTATTGGAATGCAACGCACGCAAAGCACACTATGTTGGGCAAACTACAACATCATTCCGAATTCGTTTTATAATCACAGATCCGATATTACACAGAAATCAAATCTCACTGTGTCACGTCATTTCAATCCAACCGGCCACTCATTCAAGGACATCCGCGTGTGCATCTTGCAATCTGGTTTCCCCTCAGACCGTAGCAGGCAACAGCGTGAATCATTCCTAATCCACAAATTCAAGTCCACGGTAAACGAAGACCGTGCCATCATCTACATATTGTCCACAGTTCGCAGCCTTAGCTCGTAGACCAAGTCCCCAACCCTCTTTCGCTCTTTCTGCCGCCTCTCTTTTTATAATTACAGGTTTATCCAACGACCAAATTACAGGTTTATCCAAACTCTCCTGGAAGACAGCCAACACCCTGCAAGTACTCAATGGACGAGCACCAACAATGCTCCTGCAACATCACCAACGCCGCTCCACATGCACTGTTCCCCTCTCATTTCCCCCTTTCCCTCCCTTATATATAAGCCCTTGTCACCTATATCCAGGTTTAGTCCTGTTGAAGGCAGCGCTGACTGCCGAAACCGTCGACCCCTAACTATAAATCAATTTCTAGTACCCCTTCATTATTAATGTAATAAAAGTAGGAACCATTTTTAACTCTTCTACCGCCTCCCAAGTCTCTTCATCACTTCTAGTCTATATATATAAGGGGAAAAAATTAGAAAGAGCTCTTTCGCTGCACGTATAGCATACGTTTCTAAGTCAAACGTCGCCATGCCAGTACTGGACAGCTGTTTCGGCCTTCTTGGGCCTCATCAGCAGTACGCAGGCAGGAAACGTTTGAGTGGATGGCGTCAGAAGGTCACGTGGCACGTGATGCGTCCCGTCAGTGTGTCCTAAGACACCTCTGAAAGCCCAGTGCAAAGCCAGTCAAGTGTATAAGGGGAAAGAAAATTAGCAAGAGCTGGCTTGCAGATAATTTGCTGCACATGTAGCACATGTTTGTGCCAATTCGCCATGCCAGTACTGGCATGGCGACGTTTGACTTACAAACATGTGCTACACGTGCAGCCAAAGAGCTCTTGCTAATTTTCTTTCCCCTTATATATATATATATATATGTATATAGATACTCATTGAACGATGTGACAGCACCAGAGGACACGCGTTTCGCCGTGTTTGCGGCTCGTCGGCCCTGGGTAGCTGCGCATCGTTCGGGATTGGCAAACCAGGGTCCACTCAGCGATCGATATACACCTGGGAGGGTGACTGAGCACTCCTCAATGCCACAGTGCAAGCCAGTGAATTATAAAGAGGGGGGAAAAGCCATTAAAAAAATAAGTAAATGATGCTAGACGTGTTTGAAATTCAAACTTACAGATTAAAATGGCTTCTATGGCTGCACGTAGAGAAACAGATACTCATTGAACGATGCGACAGCACCAGAGGACACGTGTTTCGCCGTGTTTGCGGCTCGTCGGCCCTGGGTAGCTGCGCCAGGGGCGCGAAGCTGTAGTAGAAATTTATTGTAGCTGAAAACTCACGTGACCTCCGGAGCTGGACCAAGGACTGAGGACTAGCCACCCTATTTTTTTTTCTTTTTGATTATGTGGCGAATGACGTAAATGACGTGTCATCCGTTTCTCTCTCACTACTTTCCTCCTCTCTGCCCTGCTTCCCGTCTTCTTTTGTTCTTCCTTTTTTTTCTTCTATGCACTGTTTTTTTTTTGTTCGCGTTTGTCGGAATGCAGTGGGAGTTACAGGAATACGACGGAGCCTTGGTTGTTTTTGTCACATGAATTATTTTATTGTGCGACATACGGTTATGCAAGCAAGACGTACACGGGATGACATTAATATTCCTCCAGAATTTGCTTGAAGAAGCCTGATATAATGTCGGACTGCCTCTGGCAAGGACTGCTACTGGGAACTGGAGCTCAGTGGCTGCAAGATGAAAAAAATTGGTATCAGATATACAGTTATGCATGTGAAAGTTGCAATGTAAATAGAAAGAATAAAGGTGCTATTGAACGCGAAAAATAAGAACGGTGGTAGGGTTGCGAGAAGCTCGCAGCCATGCGGTGTGATGAGCGACCTTAGTACAAAAATACCTTTTATTGCGCTACTTCACAATGATATATTCAGACCGATTAGCCTGACAATCTTGGCTTTGACGCTACATACAGAACAGCTACTAAGTCAACGCGTCGGACGGAACTTGTCGAGCGAAATCACCAAGAATCAGACTTACAGTAGCGTCATACCTTTACACAGTACGACGTGTACGGGTATTTAATCATAACTTTTAGATGATATTGCCTCACGAAAAGAAATATAGTCTACCATCGTATCTGCAAAGCTACGCAGTCTGTCTCTCACCGCGTACTCCGGTAACTGTTAAGCAACTTATTCACAATACACGAAGTGAATGCGGTGTTGTAAGGCAACAAGCAACGACAAATGACTTACCTCTCAGCAGTCATTGACCAGGTATCGGGTACGAGGCGTTCGGACGCTCGAATAGTTTCTACACCAAGAAGCAGAGCACAAATGTTGCGCAGGCATCTTCCCTGGCAGCTGTGGCTGTTCGAGGACACTCACATGATACAGCTTGCGTTTTTAAACAGGAAAAATCAGAAGTCATAGTCCAACACAACCGCTACACAACGCGAGCCGTCCGAAACGGACGGCGGTGACTCCGTGGACGCCGGTTCCAACCGGCTCAGCCGCCGCGCTGTCGCCTGTTCGAGCGCTCGCGAACAAATTTGAAAACGGCCAATCATCGCTCAGAAAACGAATTCATCCTCACGGGAACCAATCAGTATAATCACTAGCCACCGGATGTCTCCATGACGTTCAATTTATGATCTTTTCTGACGTACGATGACGTGAAACGCATGAAGCGCCTCACTTTATTCCGCAAAGGAACTGCCGAGTTTCGGGCCCTTGGCTGCGCATCGTTCGGGATTGGCAAACCAGGGGTCACTCAGAGAGCGATATACACCTGGGAGGGTGACTGAGCACTCCTCAATGCCACAGTGCAAGCCAGTGAATTATAAAGAGGGGGGAAAAGCCATTAAAAAAATAAGTAAATGATGCTAGACGTGTTTGAAATTCAAACTTACAGATTAAAATGGCTTCTATGGCTGCACGTAGAGAAACAGATACTCATTGATACAGATACTTCATTTAGAATGCGATTCAATAACCACAAATCTGACGTCGCGAAGAAACCTAATCTGCCAGTGTCGCGCCATTTCAGTAAACCAGGACACTCAATCACCAATATATCTATTTTCATCCTGCAGTCAGGCTTTCTTTCCCAGCGGCTCAGGGAACAGCGCGAGTCTTATCTCATTCATAAATTCCAGTGTCAGATAAACGAAGATCCAGGAATCCTTTCTACTATTCGCAACCTGCATTCCTAATCCAGCACAATACATACGCTCTTTTGTCTCTTTTTCAGGCTCACGGGTATTTCCTCAAGGTCCTGCTGCACAGACCCGGTCATTCCCTTTTCACTTAGTCACCAACCTATGTTAGTCATGACAAAAGCGCATGCGCTGCTCTCTTTCCCTTGTACATAACCCTCTCCCATATATAAAGCTTGTTCTTGTCACCAAACCCCAGTCCCGTGGAAGGCAACGCTGACTGCCGAAACGTCGACCCCTATCGCTACATGTGTTAATAAACTCCCCTTTGTGTTTCCCTGTAAGCTCTTTGTCGTCTTCTGATTTTTCCTGCTTATTTCATTCTCGTGGTCAACCGCCCTCCCAAGCTTCTATTCTATATATATATATATATATATATATATATATATATATATATATATATAGGTATTCAATAAAGATCAGAAGTGGAGACGGTGCTTCTACAGGATAAGGAATAAAAGGGGGACTTTATTAAAAACTAAGAGGAATACGTCGAATACGTCGGGTACGTCGAATACCCCCTCTTAGTTTTTAATAAAGTCCCCCTTTTATTCCTTATCCTGTAGAAGCACCGTCTCCACTTCTGATCTTTATTGAATACCTTTATTTTTCGTGGTCAACCGCATTCGTTTATTTCAACTTATATATATATATACATATAGATATAGATATATAGATAGATACTCATGGAACGATGCGACAGCACCGGAGGACACGTGTTTCGCCTTGTTTGCGGCTCGTCAGCTCTGGGTAGCTGCGCATCGTTCGGAATTGGCAAACCAGGGGCCTCTCAGCGAGCGATATACACCTGGGAGGGTGACTGAGCACTCATCAATGCCACAGTGCAAGCCAGTGAATTATAATGAGGGGGAAAAAGTCATTACAGAAACAAGTAAATGACACTAGAAATGTTTTAAATTCAAAATTACAGTTTAAAATGGCTTCCATGGCTGCACCCAGAGAAACAGATACTCATGGAACGATGCGACAGCACCAGAGGACACGTGTTTCGCCTTGTTTGCGGCTCGTCAGCTCTGCGTAGCTGTGCATCGTTCAGAATTGGCAAACCAGGGGTCGCTCAGCGAGCGATATAACCTTGGAAGGGTGACTCAGCACTCCTAAATGCCACAGTGCAAGCCAGTGAATTATAATGCAAGAAAACAGCCATAAGGGAAACAAATAAATGACACTAGACGTGTTTGAAATTCAAAATTACAGATTAAGATGGTTTCTATGGCTGCACACACACACACACACACATATATATATATATATATGCTGGAAGAAAGGGGTTCGGGCGACCGCGAAATTAAATGGGTACTAACAAAATATGAGGCAGACAACGAAGATATAGGAAGTAGAAAAAGGGGGAGTTATTTATTTGCTAGTGGAAAGTTAAGGGGGAAGTCAACGTTGCGGCGGAAGCTCCGCCTTCGTCAGGACTGAAGAATGACAAATGACACTTGGAGTTTTATACAGTGCTACAATGACGTCACAATCGGGGGGTCCCGCCACCTGGCGGCCGTCAGCCGGTCAAGTACAAGGAAGTGGTTGAGTCATGTCCGGTGAAGAGGTCATCGTCCGGGAGGTGGGATGGAATCCAAGGACTGTGGACTGTTGTTCTGCAAAGAAAAGGGGAACAAGCAGCAGTACACTATCTAAGCAGATACGTTTCTTATTGTTTACAGTACACCAGGGTCCTCGTTTATGATAGATTGGAATTTGTAGATAAGGTAAGATTCGCGCTGTTCTCGGCACCGGTCGGAACTGAAGTTTGTTTGAAGAAGGAAAATTGAAACATCGTTAATTGAATGCCCTGGCTGGCTAAAATGGCGTGAAACTGGAAGATTCGGTTCTTTCGTCACGTCCGATCGGTGATTGTTAAATCTGATTCTGAATGCGGTTTTTGTCTGGCCCACGTACTGTGCTTGGCATGCGTTACATTGAAGGAGATAGATAACGTTGGACGAATTACAGTCTAGGTTTGCTCTAATTGTCACTCTGAAGTGAGAACTAGTACTTTCGGCTATGGTGGTGTGTTGCATTGATTTGCATATTTGACATCTGCGGCCTTCACATGGGTGACAACCCATTGGTGAATCATTTGGTTCGTTGATTTTAGAATGAACTAAGCTATCTAGCAGATTGCGTGCGCGCCTGTATGTGACAGGAGGTGCCTGCGGAAAAAATTCCTTTGTGCGCTCGGATTGCTGAAGTATGCTATAGTGTCGATTCAGTATACCCTTAATGTTTGGGATATTTCCAGCAAATGTTACGATCAGGTTGATAGCGTCCTCTTTTGTGCTATTTTTTCGCGTACCGAATAGTGACTGGCGCTCTATTTTTTGGGCCTTGTTGAGAGCGTCTTTCACAAGGTTCGGTGGAAAATGGCGGTCAACGAATGTTTGTTGCAACTGATTTAGATTCCTGTCAAGATCGTCATCGTTCGAGCAGATTTTCCTGTACCGAAGGGCTTGGCTGTAAGGGATGGCAAGCTTTGTATGCCTTGGGTGACAGCTATGAAAGGACAAATACTGTTGGGAGTCAGTGGGCTTCCGGAATAGGTCGGTGCTTAGAACTCCGTCTTGTAGTCTTACCTGAACATCTAGGAAGTTAACAGTTGCAGTTGAATACGTGTGGGTGAACTTAATAGTGGGATGAAATTGGTTGAGATCATTTATGAATTCTATGAGGTCCCTTACTGAATGTGGCCAGATCATGAATATATCATCCAGGTAGCGTTTGTAAAGTGCCGGCTTTCGCTCACGTCCTTCCACAAATTTTTCTTCCAAAGTTCCCATGAATATATTTGCATAAATAGGCGCCATTTTAGTGCCCATAGCCGTGCCGCTGATTTGGAGGTAGTGCTGACTGTCAAATTCGAAGTTATTGTTTTTAAGGATCAGGTTTACTAGCTTGGACAGGGCAAGTGGGTCGATAGGACTGTGTCCGGCGTATCTAGAAAAAAGCTGTCTCAACTGCAATAATGCCGTCTTCGTGGGGAATATTAGTGTAGAGGGACGAGACATCTAATGTAACTAGGAAACTTGATGTGGGGGGCTGGCACTGATTTAGTATTTGAAGAAAATGGTTAGTGTCCTTGATGTAGGACGGTAGTTGTGGGGGTATGTCCTTGAGGACGTGATCTACAAAGCTGGATATCTTTTCTGTGGCTGTACCATTGCAAGAACAATTGGCCTGCCAGGGTTTCCTTCTTTATGAATCTTTGGCAGCATGTAGAACCTGCCCGGTATGGAATTTCGGGGAAGAAGGTATTCGTAGAGCGTCGCGTCGATCTCTTTCTTACTTTTTAGGGCTTTTAGTTCTTTCGTGATGCTCGCAACAATTCGTTCCGTGGGGTCGGCGTCCAGATTTTCATAAAATGAAGTGCAACTCAATTGTCGCAGACCCTCGTTAATATAATCTTGCCTATTCATTACAACAATTGCGCCACCCTTATCTGCTCTTTTGATAACAATTTCCTTACAATGCTTGAGTTCAGAAAGACTCTGTTGTTCTACTTGGGTCAAGTTTGACTTGGGACTGCGGCTAGAAGGCGCGTTGTATGCGGTAATGATATCTTTCTGGACAGCTTTTATGTACATATCGAGAGCTCTGTCGCGGTTGGGTTCTGGTTGTCTGAAGGGGTTAGCATTGTGACCGGGCTTTTCATGAAAATATTCTTTAAGGCGCATACGCCGAGCGAAGTTGTCCAAATCCAAATGAAGTTGATATTCGTTTACGTAACTGGTGTTGGGACAGAACGAGAGACCACGGTTAAGGAGGGAGAGCTCCGATTTGGTAAGTGAGTGGGACGATAGGTTAACTACATGATGAGATGGGACGAGTGAGCTTGCGCGAGCTGGGGGGTCTGTACAATTGTCTTGGGAACAATGGGGTAAAGCCCTTGCACTGGGAGACCGAGACACATTCCGTTAAGAGATTAGGATCAATATTGTCTCTGGTTATTTTTTTACGTTTGGTTGTCAGGATGTTGTTTTCTTTTTTTCTGATGAATTGTGACAATTCAGAACGGTGACTATCTGATAAGCTAACTGCTTCGTTAATGACCTGCGCTTCGCGTGCAAGCTCCTCATTTACTTCGTCGCAGTGGGATATCAAGATATCAATTAATGTAGAGCAAGTACCATGTAGAATGCTGTTCCACTTCTCCTGAAGTTGGTCATTGAGGGGAAAAGTTGGTTTAAGATTGATCACCAGCCCTTTGGGAATTTTGTTCTCCGATTTATAGAGTTGCATAGCATCGCGATGAGATTTGTATCGCACGGATTTATCACTGATCTCTCTTAGTCTAAAGAACGCCCTGGCACTAGGAGATGGCTCGGTACTAAGGTTAGAAGAAGTACTCTCACCGTCGGTCAGTCAATCCTGGTGCTGGTGGCTCGGCATGCGTTGAGGGCGTCGTCGATCCAAGGAAGCTGCTTCTTGCAGTGTGGGCCACGCGGGATCAGGGAACACCGGAACGTGGGCACGGCGCTGCGGCAGGTGTCCGAGCAGGCGAGGTACCAAGTCCTGGAGATGGCGGCAGATAGTCGTCACTCCCTCGAAGCTCGGGTGGAGGCCGTCCGCCGCGAGGACTTGGCTTGGGTGTCGTCGATGGAATCCGTGGTCCAGGTAGCACAGGTCGCGTGACTGTTGGCAGAGTTTCACGAGTAGTCGATTGAAGCTGAAGGCACGTGGGTTGCACTGGTGCTCCCTGCGCCTGTCAACAACAGGTCGGCGTCGGTTATGGGATCGAGGGAGCACGAGTGTACAAACGGCCAGTTCGATGCCTCCGATGCCTATATATATATATATATATATATATATATATATATATATATATATATATATATATATATATATCTTGAAAATTTGGAGTTGGATCGGACGGCTACGTAATTATAGTTGAAATAAATGGGAGACAGAAGACAAAAGTAGGGGAAGTAACAAAAAAAGGGTTTATTAAAACTTAAAAATCATGAAAGTTAGGGAGAATGTCTACGTTACGGCGGAAGCTCCGCCTTCTTCGGGACAAAAGAGCTAAATGTGGCCACGAGGCTGATAAGGGGCTTGAGAATGACGTGATCGGTTGGGGGAAATTCCCGCCACCTGGCGGTTGTCAGTTGGGGAAATTCCAGAGCGTTTCTGTGTCAGGTCCAGGAGTGGGGTCATCGTCCTTGTGGGTCAGTGGGGACCTTGATCTGGCTGAAACGAGAAAAGGCAACAGGGTCTTATCTAGGTTGTTAGACTTCTTATTGTTGACAGCATGCCAGGGTCCTCGTTAATGGCCGATCGGAATTTGTAAATTAGGTAAGATTCCCGTTGTTCCCGGGAGCGGTCGGAGGTAAAGTTCGACTGGAGAATAAAAACTGAGGCTTCGTTGATTGAATGTTCTGGTTGTTTGAAATGGCGTGAGACTGGGAGATTAGGTTTCTTGGTAACATCCGATCGGTGATTGTTGAATCTAATTCGGAAAGAAGTTTTTGTCTGACCCACGTATTGGGCCCGGCATGTGTTGCATTGGATTAGATAGATAACGTTGCATGAGTTACAGTCTACGTCTGCGTTGATCTTGACGGTAAAGTTGGAATTTGTACTTCTGACCGTTTGTGCGGTCTGCATTATTTACAAGGTAGCTTGGTCCGCTCTAAAGTGGGCGAACCCACTAGCCCTCCGGCGGGCTGTCATCCATGTAATGGCAGGAGATGCCGGATTTGCAAGTTAATGCAGACCGCACAAACGGTCAGAAGTACAAATTCCAACTTTACCGTCAAGATCAACGCAGACGTAGACTGTAACTCATGCAACGTTATCTATCTAATCCAATGCAACACATGCCGGGCCCAATACGTGGGTCAGACAAAAACTTCTTTCCGAATTAGATTCAACAATCACCGATCGGATGTTACCAAGAAACCTAATCTCCCAGTCTCACGCCATTTCAAACAACCAGAACATTCAATCAACGAAGCCTCAGTTTTTTTTCTCCAGTCGAACTTTACCTCCGACCGCTCCCGGGAACAACGGGAATCTTACCTAATTTACAAATTCCGATCGGCCATTAACGAGGACCCTGGCATGCTGTCAACAATAAGAAGTCTAACAACCTAGATAAGACCCTGTTGCCTTTTCTCGTTTCAGCCAGATCAAGGTCCCCACTGACCCACAAGGACGATGACCCCACTCCTGGACCTGACACAGAAACGCTCTGGAATTTCCCCAACTGACAACCGCCAGGTGGCGGGAATTTCCCCCAACCGATCACGTCATTCTCAAGCCCCTTATCAGCCTCGTGGCCACATTTAGCTCTTTTGTCCCGAAGAAGGCGGAGCTTCCGCCGTAACGTAGACATTCTCCCTAACTTTCATGATTTTTAAGTTTTAATAAACCCTTTTTTTGTTACTTCCCCTACTTTTGTCTTCTGTCTCCCATTTATTTCAACTATATATATATATATATATATATTCATATATGTGTGTGTGTGTTGGCATCATGGTGGAAGATCAGCCATATCTTGGCTGAGTCCCTTTAAGGCAACAAAATGCATAAATGTGTATTGTCATCAAGCAGGAGAGCTACCTATTGCGGTCGGCTCCTTTACATTGGACGCGCACTGTGCTGAAAGGCAGGACAACAACGCTCCTAACGGAGATTGCTGTTTGTACGGGCCATACCATGCGAACAATCCATGATATACGGGAGAGTCGCGACAGAGGACAGTACAGGTCTAGCAAACTGGCTAGAACAGAATGTGCCACTCACCCTGATCATAGCGGAGGATGTTTCAGGAGCAGAGCCAGTGACTGGAGCACTCGACTGGGCCGAGCACTGCCTGTTCCCTGGTGATCGGCGCCCGTAGTCCAGCACGAACTGCCTGAAACAAACCTACGCTCCCGCAGTCGGGTCCACCCAAGGCCAACCGGCATCGGCGTAACCAAATTTTGAAATTTATTTCCGCAATCAAACACGTCAAACGTAACTGCATCTCCGAAGACTGGGCCACCGAAACCCAGCCGCAACGACGAATCCAAATTTGGTAATTAATAAAGCCAATTGTTTACGCTGAGTGCGAGGAACCGGCAACGGTTCTAGGAACTGGACGGTGGCCCAGGCGAGTTTCCACAGCTGAAATATTTGCGTTAATCTCCGTTACATCAAAGGAGGAACGTGACAATGTCTGAAACAAAACTCTGCGGTTTCACACATTTCGCTCGGCATAGCTGCAACTTCGTGACTGAATCTTAACGACGAGTTGCGCGCCTTTCAGACCCTGTCGCTTTTGTACATATGAATACTCAACTACTTGCCCGAAGATTACTGCAGGGTATTGTGATGCGGTGTCTTACGCGGTTACGTAGCGTGTCCTTGTGTGTGCGTTCGTGCAGCATGGAGTCGCCGATGGAATTACTGCAGGACTCTCTGCTTAGCTGCTGGGTCTGTAAATGAGTAAAATTATTTGAGCACCTTTCGTGTACCTTGAGTAAAATATCAGATCTACTTTCATACAAAAGGTAAACGAATACAAACTTTTAGAGATGGAGGTCATGTGGGGCTGATGGTTCACACAAGAAGAAAGAGGGAGAGCCCATTTCTTGGAGACACCGAAAACCAGATTTTCTGTGGTGATTTGACGATTTCCTCGCATATTATGTTGTTTTTCTTTATGATGCAGAGGCAACAGCACACCAGGAGCACGTACCTTTCAGCTTCCACTGGCGCGCATCCCGCAGTGATTCGACGCACCGACAGCTCGCGTGGCTTACTGGTTAAAATGATTGTCTTGCACACCGAGATGAATACGGTTACCAATCCCGGTATCGGCTATACTGTGTGAGGCTTTCCCTCGGTTTTCAGGCAGACCTTCCTGACGAGTGACGACACGGTTCCCTTAGAAGTCGACCGAGGGCTCCTACTAACTCCCAGTCTCCTACTACCTTCCTGCTGTCGTCTCTCCATCTGCCCATGTCTGTACCTCGTTCATAGCCACAGTTGCTTCGCGGCGCTGACACGGAATTCAAAAAAGTGCCCTCCCTGAACCCTTCCACTCTGGTCACGGCTTTTTGCGTACCTTCTATGTCCTGATATTCCAGACTTCACGGCTTTCTTGTATAGCGGGACTCGATGCGAGTGTGAAAACTCCACGTGGCGGGCATGGTTCCGACGTTCGTTGCCTGCTTCACTCCTATCGTGGGGAAGACAGTTCTAATAAGGTAATATTTGGGCAGGTTGATAGATTTCCTTTGTGAGCGACGGGAGGTTGACGTACACGGAAGATGAAACAAATGTCAATAATCGCTTGATAGTGCGACGGGCTTTCTTCGTCCTCCTCTTCGAGTACCTTCCGTCGCTTCACAAAGAAACAATAACACCAAATATTTTATTGTGAGGTGATGAATGGGAAGTTTCATCGCCAGGATCGATACTCTATCCCATTGGGGGTGATGATGCGGGAAATGAAATAATCAGCCCCTTCACAAATAAGGATCGAAGTAGCCAAAAAGGCCAAAAGAGCTTTGAGGGTATATAGCGTTGGTCATCTCTTATGAGCTGGTCATGAGATTGAATCACTGGAATACCCGCAGGTACCTTGTTAATGCACTTTGCACTTCACAAACTAATCTAATGTTCTAATGTACATGACTCCGTTTCTTGTTTTGTTGCCTTTTAAAGCGTCAGTGCAGGATCTGCCTTCAATACTCGACACTCTTTTAGAAAAAAACTGTACTGAACTACTACTGTACTACTGTAAAACTGGGTGTACTTTAGCAAATTTTTCTTGTCACATATATCACTTCCTTTTGGAGAGTGCAATTACTCTCAAAAGGAGTCTCCTCACTCCCTGAAGGGAGTAACATTACTCCCTACTGGTGCGTAGCATTACACTCCAGCAGGGAGCTAAACCGTAGCCCCACTCCCTAAAGGGAGTTAGGAGACTATTTTTTTAGAGTAACTGCACTCTCCAAAAGGAAGTGATACATGTGGCAAGAAAAATGAGTTAAAGTACACCCTTTTTTGTAAAGAGTGTATGCCTAAGATTTTTCTAGCATATCGTGGTCGTCAAGAAATTAAATACGTTTCATATCTTCGCGTTACTTGTCTTACCATGTGGATGCAATGTCAGTGCAAAGTACGGTATAATTAATGCACGAAATTTAACCACATATTTCGGGGACGCAAATAACCGAATGATAACGCAAAAATGTTAAGCTGGTGTGTGTGTGTATGTGTGTGTGTGTGGGGGGGGGGGGTGCACGATACTGTGAAACATTGCGTCGAGCCAGGAAGGCTTCATTTGCCACGAACCTGTTAATAAGGCTGCTGAAGCAGAGACAAACCCTAAATGCTACACGTGACAGTAATGTCCTATAATTGCGCGCCTATGTTACACCTGGCAGCTCTTTGCAAAATAAATTTCGGGCGTTTTTAACAATGAAATCTTCCCGGAAGCAGCGCCGTAAAGGCAAGTTTTAAGAACAAATTTGCTGGAACAGCACCCCAAGCGATACCGCGGTCGACCTCGCCAGGTTATGTACTGTATTGCCAGCAGTGGGCAAATAATATTGTGCAAGAATATAAGAAGGGGTGGGTATGGTAAACGATGGACAACGTTTAATGGAATGAACTACAATGAACGAGGCCCGCTCTCGAGCAGTGATACCGATGGTGTTCCGAAGAGCTGTTCTGGTGATATAATATTCAACACTCCGCGCCACAAACCAAGCCGTCGGGGTCTACCTGTGACTTGTCAGTCGGACTTGATGGGGCAGACGCGAGCGGGTTTGAAAACTGGCGCGCAGAACTCTGTCGATGAAGATCCTTCATGTGTTCTCAGGGTATTGTCCGGATCGGGAGGTTCCGGTATCACCATGCTGCAGTAATCTATGAAGAGACCATACAGGTACAGCTTTAAGGTAGACGTGTTAGAGAAATGGTAGAGAATCATCTCGCCATTCCCGACAGGTGTTCGTTCTGTTCTGGAGGAATGTTTTCCGCATGGGAACGTACTGTCGCAATGATTTCTCCTTCTGAAATTCTGACTTGGTTCAGGAACCCGTCGACCCAAGCGTCCCTCTCAATCTTTCTGATGGGCCTGCGATCTTTTCGGAATACGTCTAGGCCATTTAGATGAAACTTGGTCGATGCAGTCGCATCGCAGTACTGTACATTACTGCTCTTGTGCACGCCGTCCTCACGGAGTGACGCGATCAGGCTACTCAAGTGCATCTCTGAACCACTTCTTAGCGGCACTTCTGAAATTAACGTGTGCGAATAACGCATCCCTGAGCTCGTCGCAGTTTTGTGCTCGTCTTGGACGAGATTCTTTGAGTTCTCTGGCTTCACGCCCTCCAGCTTCTGTTTCTCAGCATCTTGAATTTCCTGTGTGACCGCGTCAGACACAAGGGATGCTGCTTCATTCTTTAGATTCACGAGAAAGCGCGCCTTAACATTTCTAGAACTTCTCTCACTAACTGCGAAGTCTTCAGACACCGAGAACATCGGTGTATCACTACCATCACCCCGTGTCACGTCCAACGTAGACCACTCGGAGAGGTTCGCCGTGATGAGCCGATCACTTTCGTCTTCGGACAGAGTTCCGGCGAGTTGAGTCAACGTGTCTTTCATAACTTCTCCGATTTCTTCAACGACATCAGTCCTGTCAGGGTTGAAATCCTGTTGAACTTCGTCGCAGCGCGCTTCAAGTTTCGACGACGTGTCTTCATTCTCATGACCCCTTGAACATGACACCTTGTCCTCGACTACAGCGTTGCTCTTTGCCGCTCGAGCCTCTTCAGGCTTCGCACTAGAACACGACTTTTCAGTATTGCTGGCTTCAGAGTCGGCTCGCGTCACAGCTATGTTGGAGCCTCCGATCTCTGCACTGTACCAGGGTCTATTCTCGTGCTCTTGATGTTCCTTGGGAATTTATGTCACTGCAGAAACGCTATTAAGCACCGAGTGAATTGTGTCGTCCAAGGCCAAGCTTGCTCCCAGTATCGAAGTTTTTAAAACAGTCCTATTTCGTAAGAGCAGTCCTCTGCCAGTCGTTTTTGACCCAAACGTAGGAAACTGCATCATACGTGGATGATACACCATGTCGCAGTCTTCATGACTGACTGAAGAACCTAGCGCCGCTCGGGCTCCGACAATGATAGCGATGTGGTATTCAAGGTATCGATCGCAAGACTCACATTCGTTCTCCAACAAGTCTTGATTCACGAGAGCTTGGATAGCTTGATTCAATTCAGTCAATCTTGCAACTTTCAATTCCAAAAACGCAAGCTTCCGTCTCAGCTGGGAGGTATCCAGTGGGGTTGCAGTCAGTAAAGTCGTTATATCATTGATGTTGCTCGCAACATTTGACCGACAAGTAGCACGTACCCTCTCCAGCTCTTCCAAATAGTCCATTATGATGACGTCCAGTTCAGTCCAAAACCTTCCAGTCCAGTTCAGTAAACCTTCGTCAGTAATTCTTGCGGAAGTCCGGCGTCCCGGTTTCGGCACCAAAATGTGCAAGAATATAAGAAGGGGTCGGTATGGTAAACGATGTACAACGTTTAATGGAATGAACTACAATGAACGAGCCCCGCTCTCGAGCAGTGATACCGATGGTGTTCCGAAGAGATGTTCTGGTGATATAATATTCAACAAATATATTGGCGTAAAGATTGGGCGCATCGGTCCCCAAGATGGCAAGTGTATTGTCATCAAGCAGGAGAACTACCTGTGGAAGTCGTGCTTTAACCCTAATTTTAATCTTGCAGCCCCAGTAGCTGGATTATAGTCCTTGCACGAGGCCGTCCGACGTCGTCTAGCTTCTTCGAGCAAATTCCGAAGCAATACTAATGTCATGTCGTCTGTGTTACTGCAAGCAAGCTGTGTGTGTGTCGCTTACATAAATATATACTTCCCAAATCAAAATATTTAAAGTGACAAAAACAACCAAGGATCCGTCGTTTTCTCTGCAGCTCCCACTGCAATCGAACAACCGCGAAACGATAAACAACGAAAGAGAGAAACGAGAAAACGACAAAAGCAAAGCGGAAAGGAGGAAAGTAGACCGAGAGAAACGCGCTACGTAATTCAACGTCATTGGCTATATAAGCACAAGAAGGGGGAAAAAAAGAGAACGGGTGGCTAGTCCTCAGTCATTGGTTAACGCCGGAGGTCACGTGAGTTTTCCGCCCTTTCACCATCACCACCACCGCTACCATAGGCTTCTATTGTAACTTCGTTAAGCTGCCGCCAGCAATCTGAATCTAAGGAAGCCCGAAAGGATTGTTTGGCTGCAAATGCTGTCTTGAGTTAGCATTGTGTAAGGTCGTTATGCAGGGTTGTGTAGCGTTTGCGAGGGGTGGTTCCCAAAGCGGTTTTCAAGGGGGGTGTCGAGGTAGCTCGCCGTTGTAGGCCGCACTCAAGTGGGCATCGTCGCGACTATATAGCAAAAAAGGAAAAAGGGGTGAGAGGGGAGTTCACGATTTCAAAGTGGAGCATAGGCAGAATGACCGATACTGATGGGACGGAGGCGCACTGTATATGAGAAGGGCGATACGGTGGTCTTTCCGCGAGGCCCGTTTCCTGAAGAAAGCGGACGAGGCCGCGAGTTTTTGAAAGTCATTCCGCATAGGAACCTCCGGGGAAGAGGACGTCCAGTCAGTATACCAGGCCTGGCGTGGGGAAGATGAGTTTCCCGCATAGTATGGTATGCGCGGCATTCTTTCAGGATATGTGCGATAATCTCCGGATGATTATAGTGACCGCAACTGGGGTCCTCCCTGGAACCGGTCTTGAACAGGCGAACAATGGCGAAAATTGGTGATGAATTGAAGCGCGATATGAAAGCCGGGTTCAAAGAGATTCAAGATTCCCTCGAACGTGAATACCGCAGAGAAATGAGGGAAATGAAACAAGCTATGGAGCATATGAGTAATGTGTTTGACGATATGAATACAAAGTTCACCACTTTACTGGAAGAACATACTAAACTTAAGTCTGAAAATCTTGCACTTCGAATTGAAAATGATGGTATGAAAACAATGTTGTCAGCCACTGAAAGACGGGTTACTGACTGTGAACAGCGCATGCGGAACCGTAATGTTGAAATCAAGGGTGTACCTGTTAATGATCAGAAAGATATCGGGTCACTGATTTCCAAAATTGGAAACCTAATCAATGAGCCTGACCTAGAGAGCCAAGTGGACATTATGCATACTGTACCCACGCCAAGGTCTGATACCATGAACATTATCATACAATTTAAACATAGGCAAGTGCGTGACACAGTACTTGATAAGTGCAGAAAGAAACGCATGACGACTTTTGATCTTGGATTACAGGGACAAAATTCTGTTTATGTCAACGAACACCTATGTCCCGCACTGAAGCGAGTGCTCGGGCTGGCTATTGCAAAAAAGAAAGAATCAAAGCTTGCTTTTGCCTGGATTAGAAGTGGTAAAGTTTATGTTCGAAAAACCGAAACGGCTCCCGCCGTATGCGTGTACACCAGTGACGATGTAAATAAAGTAGCTGGGTAGGCAGCATTCCTTCCCTTACGACTGTGACTGTATCTAATGCAGTTTTTGTCAACCATGTATGACGCCCCTGATGCATTGGTCAGACCGAGCAACTCACTTTCGTTTCTTCATGTCAACGTTCGTTCATTACGAAATAAGACTGATGAATTACAACTACTGTTGCAATCTGTAAATTTTTCATTCGATGCTGTCATGTTGTCAGAAACCTGGTTCCGGGATAATGAGGCATTTTCCATGCCCGGTTATTGTAATTTCTATCGTAACAGAAAAGACAAGTGTGGGGGAGGAGTATCTCTACTGTTATCAAAATGTACTGATTATGAGATGATAAGTGACTTCTCTTGCATCACCGATGATTATGAGATGGTTTGCGCAAAGAATAACACAACTGTCTTTGTAGTAGTGTACCGACCTCCTTCTGGAAATGTTAGTACTTTTCTTCGCTTTATTGAAACTCTGTTCTGCTTTATCTCTGTTAATAGGTACACGTTATATATGGGCGGTGACGTGAATATCAACTTACTTTCAAACTGTACGCCATCTGTTGAAATGTCGACACTCCTTGATACATATGGTTTTGTCAATTGCATTAAGCTACCAACGCGCATTACATTACGTTCATCTACACTGATTGATATATTTATTACAAATGCCGACGTAGGTACTGTTTCTGCTGGCGTTATATCCTATGATATCAGCGACCACCTCCCAATATACGCCTTTATTAACACTCGTCGCGTTCTGCGGCAAGAACCAATATATTACACGTACCAGTCCATTACTGACACTAAATTGGAGAAATTTAGAACTGCGATACAAGAAGCAGATTGGAGCTCCATATTGAGCTGTCAGTGCGCTAACGAGGCATATTCTAAGTTTCTCCATCAATTTAAACAAATTTATGACTGCAACTTCCCGTTTAAGACGTGCAAAGTTAGTCGTCGTACGCGTAAGCCCTCTGCTACTCCGCAGCTGGTCAGACTTATTTCAGAGAAAAACAGACTGTATCAGCAATTTATTGACTCTAGAGATAATCATATACTTCGCCAATTTAAGGTTTTTCGTAATCACGTAACCGCGGCCATTAAACGAGCTAAATCAACTTATTTTAAGAAAATTTTTAGCAATGCACATACCCCCGCTACCACATGGAATGCGATAAGAAACCTTACGAAGACAAGTCGCGACGAAATTATAAGTATCAAGGTCGACGGTCGTATGTTACATGGACATGAACTCTGTAACGAACTTAACCAACACTTCGCTAATATAGCAATGCGCGCGTTCCCTCAGCCTTCCAATGATGAAATTGTGTGTGCTGCAATGTCCGGTAATGCAGTTGTCCCCTCCATTTTCCTTTCTCCTGCAACTGATGCTGAAGTGTATGCGTCTTTTATTAATAGCAAAAATAGCAAGGCATGTGACAGTGATAACATTCAAATTAAGCCGGTTAAGTTCATCATTGACCTCATCGTTCCAGTTCTAACCCATATCTATAACCTCTCTCTCTCGACTGGTGTTTATCCCGATAAAATGAAAATAGCTAGGGTTATTATTTTACCTAAACCTGGCAACCGTAATGACATTGGCTGTTACAGACCCATTTCAATCCTTTCAATATTTTCAAAAGGTCTTGAGAAACTGATTCATTCTCGTTTAACACAATTTTTTTCTCTGCATAATGTGATTACAAATTCTCAGTATGGTTTTCGTAAACGTTACTCGACAGAAATAGCACTTTTGCACCAGAAAGAGTTGCACCAGAAAGAGGAAATTATATACCTTAGGAATATACATTGATTTTACAAAAGCTTTTGATTTTCTCAATCATTCAATACTACTGCAAAAACTGGAACGTTATGGCATCCGTGGTACACCACTATCATTACTTAAATCCTACCTTCACAACAGATATCAGTATGTCACTAACAACAACTGTACTTCGGGTATGCTACCACTGACTGCTGGCGTGCCCCAGGGCAGTGTCTTGGGACCACTGTTATTCAATATCTACATCAACAGTATTGTTACTACCTCACAGCATGGCACTTTTTTCATGTACGCAGACGATACGAGCGTATTTTTTACCGGCACTAACGTCGATGAAATTGTTGACAAAACAAACTTATCTCTTTCTAGTATTAACACGTGGTGCAAGAGAAACCGCCTTGCCATAAATGTTGTCAAAACTAAAGGCATATTATATAGGCCCAAAAATAAACCCGCACCTCTGTCACTAAACATTGTCTTAGACCATCAACTCATTGAGATCGTAAAGACTGTCAAAATACTTGGTGTGCATTTTTCGGACAACCTCGCATGGGATGCTCATATCGGTTATATCAAATCTAAAATAGGAAAGGCAGCGGGTATACTCTGTAGACATCGCCATAATTTACCAAAAGATGTTATGATTTCTATTTATAATTCATTGATAAGGTCGCATCTAACCTATTGCCATCTTGTGTGGAGCACCTCTCAAAATAACCTCAAAGACCTGTATCTTCAACAAAAGCGCACAGTGAGGGTGATTGCAGGTGAGCCACCTGGCTATCACACTGCGGAATTATTTACACAACTTCGTATCATGAAAGTTCATCAATACTGTGAATACCTCCTTTTGAAGTTCTACATATCAGCCGTAAAAAATAACAACTTAGTAATACTGTCACTTTTCGACCTGCAGTCACAGTTCACCCAAAGGACACGCCAGGCAGTCTACTGGAATGTACCCCGCTTGCGTACTAATTTCGGTACTCAATTGATACAGTATAATATTGCAACAATTCTTAATAAGTACATCAAGAACGGTATCGATCTTGCGAATACATCATTTACAACTCTAAGAGCCATGTTTGAATTCTGACAACTTGCAATTTCTCTTGCGACTAATATTTTGTTACTAGGCCTTGCATCAGAGTCATCTCTGTAACTTCTATTTCTGATTAATTTCGTTAGATTTATCTAGTTTTTGTTTTGTTATGTCTGTTATTGTGAATTCACATTGATGTAGTGCTAGCGATTTGTTTTGCGATTTGCTTTATTATAGTTTGCTTAATATAGTTGCACAATTGTTGTGATGCTGCTGTACGTTATTATAGGGGCGTGCCCTCGTCAAGCTGCAGTATTGCCGCTTTTTGGCCGCCTCTAATCAACTGATGTAACATGTTGTGTCTATAATAAATAAAGAAAGAAGAAAGAAAGAAAGAAAGAAAGAACAGTTGGGGGAGTTCGTGAACGCTGGTGGTGGTGCTGGTGAAAGGGCTTGCCGTTGTCGGCCTCACGTAGGTGGGCAACGTCACGAGAGACGCCCTGGGGGAATGTGCGTCCTGGGCTGACTTCTAAGGAAACTGTGCCCACATATGTCTGAGAGCGTCTGAGGAAAACCCAGGAAAAACCCCAGACAGCACAGCCGGCACCCTTCGTGCACACTTCGTGGACGCGGTTTTCAAGTTGCTGACGCATTTCCGTCGGATCCCCAAATGGATCGACTGTGTATGTGTGTGTGTGTGTGTGTGTGTGTGTTTGTGTTTTTCCTATTTGCATCTGAGACGCGCGACGATTTTTTCCCCTCAGATACTGTTCCCCAGTGGGGACCAATGGTCATGTAAAAAGTTGTAGCTGTGTGGCCTTCTTATAAGGATGGGTGTGAAGATGTGTATCAAACAAAAGGTTCCCTGGAAAGAGAGCTTATGGGAGTGACATGTGTCGGACAGAAGGCAAATATTAGCATCACCACAGCTCGCATAGGAACGACGCCTTTCACAACTAGCCCTCCCGCTCCTTGGCCTTCAGCGCCTCTTGCGAGAATAATGTGCAAACATTTCCTGTAGCGTGCCGTTTCGCTGGTATGGTTCACATATGTTTGCGATTTGTTAGGCGCGTTGCAGGGTGTTCCTAGGTAGGTTATTACAACTTTTCAAGCAGCGATATCGAAAAGGGAAGGATATTACTGGCATCCGGAGACGTTTATAATGCGAAACAACAAGTCTTCGGGTCAGACGTAGCGATCTCAGGCAAAACCGTGGCACAGACAAGCAGCTATAAATGCCATCTACACAAACTGCAGCAGCTACAGTATATTAACACTCACTATACCCACTCAGCTAAGCAGCAGGTGGACATTGTGCTAGGAAAGAACGAACATTTTGCTCGACAAACTTGTGCACAGACTGCACATTTGCATCGGCTTGTCTAAATTGAGCAACATACATATTGTTATGTTAAATGCTTTAGCTTTATTTAACTCGAAAACATAATTACGATACGAGTGTTGCGTGGAGGAAA
This sequence comes from Ornithodoros turicata, assembly GCF_037126465.1. Classification (NCBI taxonomy): domain Eukaryota; kingdom Metazoa; phylum Arthropoda; class Arachnida; order Ixodida; family Argasidae; genus Ornithodoros; species Ornithodoros turicata. The sequence goes on from NW_026999296.1 coordinate 277,273, forward strand.
TAGCCTCATCTGCATCACCATCGTCATCAGTTTCGCAACTTTCCTCCCTGCCTGCGTCCCTCGTGAATCCTTTTCTTGACGAGCCTTTAAAGCCTTGAATCCCAATGTCAACCTAACAAAACTGCTATTATATGTTGCAAATTGCATTGTATTGTAGCTTGGAGTCATCTGCCATCGTGATCTGCACTTTGTTCTCGATAAGTAGATCCTGGATGTGTAACCATCTATGGCTTCACACAGATCGACCGCAATCCATGTCGTACATGCCATTTCCAATTTTGCTTCTTCCCCAAAACCATCATTGCTTCGAACAACCTTCCTCAGCCTGTAGCCGACTTTTTAGTTTTTCGCAGCCAGCTAGCTGACAGTATTGGTATATAATTTCCTTGTCGTCATCTCATATTTCGATTCAAAACGATTTCACAATGTTTTTTTTTTTTCGTTTCCTTCTTCTGTGGTGCATATTTGTTAATGTTCCCTCCCCCACGCACAACTCCCCCTTGAGGGCACGTGAGGTATCAACATAAATAAATAAATAAATAGACCTCTACCCAAGGAACGTTATCATGACGTTGACAAACAGACTGAAGCCGAAACAAATCGGAATAGGAAGGGCTGGGCTGTACTAATGTGCACTTGTTCATTGCTTCCAATTGAAAGACAAGTAGGACCGGAGGTCGCGTCCCCTTTGGGGATCATTGTAATTCTCTCGACACCATGGCTTTCGAGCGCGACCTTTTTCGCCCTTGGCTTGCAGCGTAGTTCAACTCTACCAAATTGGTGGCGCTGTCGAACACTATGACGTCATTTGTTTACAAGCAGGGAGAAGTCCACTGCGATAATTTACCAAGGGTTAATGATTTCATTTCATACTGAGCCAATTTTAATAGTTTATAATGTACAGCTTCCGTCAACCTCAATAATAACACTTGAAAAAAAAAATCGCATTTCCGAGCGTGATAACAGCCACCCTTGGGACACTGGGGAGAACATTAAGTTAGGAAAATCCTTGCGTTAAACTAACAGAATATTTTTGTTAAATTATCGTGGTCCCAATGGTTGCTGTAATCACGCTTGGAAACAAGACGATATTCTTTCCAGCGTTATTAGTTTGCTTTTTGAATCTTAAGTTTGCCCCCATATTATCATTGACGCTAGTTTACTTGTTGCTGTTGTCGTCGTTGATTTACTTCATGTCGTTGTGCAAACTTGAACGTTGGTCTCCATTATAAAAGATTCAACGAGAATACCACTTTCGAGTGGAATTGCACGTGATGGCTCCGTGCGTTCTTATCGCCTTATCAGTTGGTTTCGAGCCGACGGCGTACAAGAGGAGACTTTATCTTGACGAGGCCGTTCATGAAATATACCGTTTGCAACAGGTTCTGAGAATAGAATCACGATCATTGCATTGAGCACTTTGGAAGCTGCCGTGTTATTTTTTTATTCTTTCCTCCCAACTCCAAAGACAACCGCTGTCATTACGGGGAATAGACCGTGACAACTAGATAGGAGGACTGCACCGTTTATCAGGTTTTATCTAGAGAGAGGACAGTAGGACTGGCTAGAATGTCTGCTTTGTTTATTAATATATCTGCATCGTCGAAGACTTTAGAGAAGGGAGGAAGATATTTACGAAACAAAAGGGAACACATCTTACACGCACATGACATGAGTGCATAGAGATATAAATGGATGTAGGTAAACAAACACTAGTCGCACCACAGCGTTCCTTCGCAGAAAAGAGAGCGCTATTCGAATCACAGACAACATTCTTTGACAAACTCTTCCACCGTGAAGTAAGTCTAGTTGAACGAAGACATCTCTTCTGCACACTCTAAATCCTGTGACGGACATGTGCAAGTTAAAAAAGTTCCCTCAGAAAGTGCAGCCGGTACACAGCAGTAACCGTCTGGAAGCAGCCGTAACGGTTATCAAATAGCAAGCACAGCGATACTCATCGCCGAATTTCAGCAGGTACAAAGCCGGGGATCACTCTGGTTTACACTTCGCAAAATAAACTTCGAGAATAAACTCCTCGAAATAAATCACGAAAAAATCCACGGTCTAAAGATAAAGCCGTAAAAATCAACTTTTGCTATACAAACGCTTCAGATTCAAACTTTCAAAATAAATCGTCTCTGATTGGTCGACAGCCACGACAGCCTCAGAGCAGCGAAGGCTTTTGGCTCCCGCGTCTCAAAATAGTTCCCCGCAGGGTGTGGCTCTTTGTGGTGGGCTGCGAACGAGAATACCGTGTCTGGACGAATCGTTTACTGTATTCTTCGCCGGCTATCAGGATTCTGTTGACACTGCAGTTAATGCTTTGTTCTGCTGCTCGCCTGTTAAATTGGAGTATGTCGGACTCTGAATTTGTGTCGCGAGTCACCAAATGAGTTCCCGGCGTTGGTTCCAGCTATGGTGGACACCTGCTATATTATGAACATTGTCGCGAACATCGCCATCCTCCTGCAGGGCTGCCTTGGTTGTGAAATCGTAGAGTTGAAAAGTGACGATCGACGAAAAAGCCTGATGCCGATACCGTGTAGATGTGTTGTGTTTGTCCCTCTGTATGTGTTTGTGTGTGTTCCAGCCTGAGAACCGTGGAATCGTGAAATCGTAACCTCCCTGTGTCCTTTCCTGCCTGTGGTTTTCCTTGAGAGCCTACGTTCTCATAAATGCAGGGAACAGGTACTGAACAGACTCTCGAAATGCATTTCTGCAAATAAGCTGCATATGAATGTGAAGAAATTGTTTGTTTGTTTGCAAGAAAAAACTGTTTTCTCTCGGATAAATAACTTGAGTCAGCAGAGGTGCCTTAATTTTTTGTAACCAGCATACGGTAATCTCAAAGTGTAACGAAATAAGATTCTAATTTCAGGATCATCCACATTGATTCGCGCACATTCCTAGACAATGATTTGCCATGCAAAAGTTGCAAGAGATGTATCTAGACATAATACTTCAAGCACTTTGTTCTCACTGGTCTCTGAATACCTTGGAACCTAAGCATGCCATTTTCAAGGTATTAAAAACCATAAAATTTTATCGCACAAATTTCTGCATCGTTTTTGTTCGCGTGGATATACAGTGCCAATTCTGGTTATCAGATGTCGTAACTGAAGAAAACCAAGCGCAATAAGTAACTGCAATCAGAAGTGTGAGAAATGAATGGCACCCTCTGTTGTATTTGTTTGCCTTCCTTTCTCTCCTATGATCTTCACATTCAGAAATCCCCAAGTACGTTTATTAGCAGGTCACTCTTTATGCTAAGCACCCACGCCAAGAAGAGGTCTAAAATTCACGGCACCAGCTACTTCATTGTATGGTACCCTTGCACTTATTTTTACAGCTTATAAATATTGTGCTGAAATATGAAAACGCTATAAAACTTTACATTAAAGCGACATTACATTAAATGTGCTGTTTGCAGTTCTGCAGCGTTGTTTCTTCCTCACGTTCTAGTGAAAAGGCAAAAAGAACGCTCCGAGACTTACTCTCACACAACCATTATTTCGGGGCCATGTCCTCGCACTAAATGGTCACGAGCGGACTTTTGAAAACTATAGCGGCACATAGGGAAACCGACGTTGCATTTACACCGACCTTCTATTTCCAATAATTAAACGAGACCTAATTAGTACATCCACTTCGCATGTAGATTATGTTGTCATCCCTTATAACTGCAAAAATATGATTTCTCTGAGAATAAAAAAATCAGTCCATAGACACGCTATATACACCGCCCCTACTAGAAATTAATCAGTGCTTGCTGAAAATATGCTGGTATTTGTGTTTGATGTGATGTATGGCCCACATTTTCTTTTTGACCAGCTATGCCAGTGTGAGAGCTCCTACGCCAGACTAGCTGATTCCTCCTCTTTGTCCTCCATGCGGCCACATATATGTTACACTACAAGGAAGCTAACTGGTACCACAGTACCAAACAGGTGAGTTAACATGAACACAATCACATAGCAGAGTGAATAACAACCACCATTATTGACTTAGTTTGCTTGGTCGATGGCAACTGACGGTGGCATATTTATTTCCTCATATTTTTTATTGTTTTGTTCCAGCTAAAAACAGGAGCCATACACTGAGCAGCAGGGCATAATAAAACCCTCCATAAGCATCACTTCGCCTCTTTGGCTTTGGCAAGCGTGGCTTTGCCTCCACAAGCATGACTTTGACATAATTGCTTTGTGCCGTGATAAAGGGTACTATGACTGTGTTCGCAGTACCATTTAAAACATTGGCACCTATAGGGCTAGACTGCAGCCCCCTATTATGTGCAGATATTCTGATGCCTGCAGAGCTGTAAGCTGTTCTTCGGGGTGATATAAAGCTTGAAGACTGCATACGTTGTGGCTCACTGCCAAAGAGATACGGTTGGAGAAGAAATTACTGGACATAAAGCACAGTGAGGCATGCTCCACCCAGGCCACAAGGAGGTACAATTAATTTGAGCCACCTTCTGTTAATGCAGCAAAAACACCTATTTCCACTAAAAGAAAGGCTGTGGGCTTTTTTTTTCTGTTGTGGTTGAAGGGCACACGAGATCATAATAAATTGTTTCCAAAAGCTGTTACTTCGCATTTTGACATGATCTGAGCCAATATGGTCAGCTGATGCTATAAGATCTACAGAAAACACATGCCAGCAGATTCTGAACATGCTATAGGAGAGGGTATGCCCTTGAAATGATGAGATTTGTTCACTTTCCAGTTGACTTCAGGTATGTGAAAACAATCATAAATGTTAACAAAGCTGTTATGAAGCAGCGACTGCAATTAATCTGTAGAACTGGGCAGAACAGTTGAATGCAGAATTTGTTCAAAGTGTGCTATAGCGTCATACAGATGGGATATGAATGAGCTGACGAAACATTTATCTTGCGTAAGAACAAATACACCTGTAGGTTCTCAAAATGGAAAAGCAGAGCTTCGATTTTCGCAGGAGAGAGGCATCTTTTTTTTTTTTTTTTTTGCTTCCTAGGTGGCTTCAACTGACGAACAAGCTGCAGCACATTATGGTGACATCCTTTTTATTTTTTTAAAGAAAAATAAACCTGTAGATTTTCAATATGTTGCAGGAGGGGACTAGTTATACAAATAAGGGAAGATTTCTTTTATACGACCTATATGTGAATATACTATCTGAAAAAAAAGTAGATTTTTGCAAGTGCTTGATATTCTCAAACACATGGTTAAACAATGAATATAGATCAGCTTGGTATTTTTATGCGAAGCTAATCACAAGCAATCAGTTACAAGCATAAATAATCTGGGGCTCTTTCAAGAATGCTAATTTGTCAGAAATTTATTGTAAACTTGACCCCAAATGTGCTCCGTTCTTGAATTCTCACCACATCACCAGATTTATTCTCGTTCTACATACGCTTTGGGATGGCAGACCCGTGCTTCCCCTCTAACCCAAGGCAAAGAAAGCGCACAAATGATGTATATGTAGATGTCAGAAGGAAGCTCATAAGGGACAACTTCATATTTCGGCACAGTTTAATGCGCCCCATTGTTCAAGAAAACAAAATGATGATTTCCATTCGATATATGCATCTTCTAAAAAATGCACACAATTTTTTCAGTGATATTTAAGAGAGTCAATCTACATCTCTGGCTGGTTTTGGCTGGAATAGCCCAGGTTGACAGTTACACAAGCTGATGTATGTCAGCATTGAAAATATAAAGGAAAAAAGGCAATTTAAAATGCCTCACTCAATTTACTACTTCTCATAGCTTACACCTTGACAGGTGTTTTTTATCCTAAAATGGTTTCATTGCCAAAATCAACGAGAATGACCGTCATCACATTAACAAGTTTCAACTGTATACCAAGTAATAACAAACATGTGCTTACTTTTTCTGCAATCAAGATGTGAATTACATCATTGAGTTGCAGGCTTCAGTGAAAAATCACTGCTTGTGATGTCAATGCTGAGTGAGTACGGCACTGCTAGTGACGCAACATGTGATTCCAGTGTCTTTCACCCCACCCCGCGTTATTTTGTGAGCAATTAGCATCAGAATCAATCAGCTTGCATGATGCACTTATGAAGGGTAATTTCATGTGTGCCGATAAACATGCTGCAGTGCTAAATTACAATGTAGTTTGTGGCTTTGGAGCACACTCATATTCAGTATGCCATGTGAACTAGAGGAGCATTTTCTGCCATAAACATTAGATGAGCGAAGACCCCCAAAAATGTAAGTACTGTTTACGTGCATTTGACAACCTGCATTTTTGTTACTGAGAGGCTCTCTTCGTAGCTAGAGGGAAAGGGTGCTGGCAATGTGGCACATGTTGATAAGATGTAGAACCAGAGACACAGAAGAAAATTGACAGCATATCATGATCTTAATCATGTTATTGTGTCCGTGTTTCTGTCTCCTGTTCTGCATGTGATAATCTTTTTGTGTAGTTGCTGGATTTTAGCCCAATAGCTGGGGTCAAGCAGTTAGAGAACATCCAGAACATGCAAGGTATACATTTCCGCATTCCTCATTCAAGTAACGTTGAAGAAGTAACCATGCGAAGAAACAATACAACAGTGAAGCTGGCTTCAGTACACTACAACATGTCACATGTAACAATATACAGTATGCCTCAGTGTTTCCCAAACCGTGTGTCAGGACCCCCATTGTGGCTGCGATAGCACAAACGGGGCCCAAGAGAAAGCAGATGAAGTGAGCGCAATATGCCACAAAACCAAGGAAACTATCTCTCTACGACTGCACTATATTGAAGTTGTTTTACAAAAATGCAAGTTTTGTTCAACGCAAAATCAGTCGGGAATCAAGATAACTCGCAGCAATGCTTTCAATCAAGTGTGTCGCAGTATTCGTCACTGTATCATGACGAGACCGTGGACCTACATCAGACGCTACTTGCACGCACTAGTATAACATTCATATTTATTTATTTATTTATTTATTTCGAGAACCCCAAGGGTCCGGAGGACATTACATGGGGGATGGGAACTGGAGCGTAAGATACATTTACAGCAACTTGATAGAAACAAACAACCAAGCAAAAAAGAACAACACAATTAGCAGTAAGTAAACAGGAAAATAAAGAAACGACGACAGTACAAACTTATATGAAAACAAGTATTAAAGCGTGAAACAGGGAGTTCGTTCACATAGGTACAGATAATTAACAAATATGATAAGGGGGGTGAAAAATTTCAAAGCAACTGACATACAAGCGTGGTGGTCTTGTGAGTGGAGTGAACGGGAGAGAGTTTTACAAAATATTGTATGCTCGATAATAGTTGTGAGAGGTGATGGGAGGTTGTTCCATTCGATGGCAGTTGAACAAAAGAATGATCTGGATACGTGTGACCTTATTAGTGTGGTCGATGCGAGGAAAAATGACACTCGGGCAGGTGATGGGCAATTGGTGCGGTGGCAAGATGAAAAAGAACCAATGGAAGAGGGCTAACTTGGCAAGACGGCGACGATGTTCAAGTGAGTCGAGATTAAGATTTGATTTTAATGCGGTTACAGAGGTATCGAATTAACAGTCGTTGGAAATGAAACGGGCAGCCCGATTCTGGATGGCTTCTATGGCGTCGCAGAGATACTTTTGGGGAGGGTCCCAAATAGGTGATGCATATTCCAGCTTGGTTTGTACAAGAGCCGTGAAGGTTAGGAGCTTAAGATAGAGGCCGCCAACCTGAGGGTGTCTCTAACAAAGCCTAGGGAGCGAGAAGCGTTAGTTATTATGTGGTTGATGTGCTCGTTCCAAGTTAGGTTGGAGGAAAGGTGGATTCCAAGCTATTTGTAAGAATCTGCTCGGGTTAATGTGATATCACATAGAATGTAGGGGAAGGGAGGAAGACAGGAGACCCGTCTTCGAGAAAACGACAAAATGCGACACTTTGCAATGTTGAGAGGCATTTGCCACTCATTGCACCAACGCCGGATTAGTGAAAGGTCGCTTTGTAAGGTTAGTTGGTCAGAAGGAGAGAGGATTTGCCTGTACACTACACAGTCGTCAGCAAAGAGACGAATCGTGGAAGATATGCCTTAAGGAAGGTCATTTATATAGATATGGAAAAGGAGAGGGCCGAGGACTGAACCCTGAGGGGCACCAGAAAGCACAGGTACATCTGGGGATAGTGGTTGTTGCAAGTAACAAATAACGTACGATTAGTCAGAAATTGAGCTATCCAACGGACGACATACGGGTCGAGGTTAAGCAGATAGAGTTTGTATAGAAGCTTAGAGTGCGGCACCATATCGAATGCCTTGCGAAAGTCTAAGAAAGCGGCGTCAGTCTGATGATTATTGTCCGCATGGAGAAAGATGTCGTGAACAAAACTGGCTACTTGAGTTTCACACGAAAACAGCTTTCGAAACCCGTGCTGCAAGGGATAGAAGAAGCATTTTTCTTCAAGGTACTTAACTACGTTGGAGTATGCGTTCGAGAATTTTACATACTATAGAAGTGAGTGAAATGGGGCGGTAGTTATTAACGATGTGGCAGCTGCCTGATTTGTGAATAGGGACAATCTTCGCCGTCTTCCAGTCCTGCGGTAAAGCAGAATCTTGGAGTGACTGAGTAAATATGCAACATAGAATCTTGCTGGAAATAGATCTCGCGTTGTATAGAACCTTCGAGTTAATAGAGACCAGACCAGCACGTGACGACATCTTAAGTGACCCAATGATTTTACAAATGCCATGTGTGCTGATATGAATGGGGACCATAGGTGAGGAGGCGATTACTGATAATGGAGTTTGGGTGTACCCGTTATCGGTGTTGAAAACAGATGAAAACAAGGAAGCGAAAACGTTGGCGCAGTCGCTGTCGACGGGTGTCAGTTAGACTGATAAGGTGGGATTTTGGCGGAGATAAAATTTTCCAAAATTGTTTTGGTTTATTTGTCAAGAGAGACGGGAGGTCGATGGTAAAAAACTTATGTGTCACTTCATTGATCGAGTGCCTGTATTCCCGTTCGCAGTAGTGAAATTTAGCCCGTGATACGTCGTCGCCAAGACGCTTTGCCTTCCTGAATAAACGCTTTTTCTTGGTTAGCAAGATTGTAAGACTTTTCGTGAACCAAGGATTGTGATCATAAGATTTCTCTCTTATCTTTGGAACATTGTACTCGGTAAGGTAGTTTATGTTGTCATGAAAGAGGGACCAGTTATCCTCAATAGAGTGAGGCGAGGTGCCATGAAAGGAATTTTCATACACAGCTTCAAGACCCTCGTTGATGGCTTGGAAGTTAGCTCGAGCGTAGTCGTATATGGTTTTATCGTTGAATTTATAAACATTTGGACGACTAGAAGAGATATCGAAGAAAATGGCCTTGTGGTCACTGAGACCATCAGTGACATGCAAAGAAGTAATGTGCTGAGGATGGGAGGTTAAAACCAAGTCAAGGGTTGACTGCGTGGCATGAGTTATTCGGGTAGGTTGTGGAACGACATGCGATAAATTAAATGTAAGGCATAAATCCGCAAACAGTGTATCTGGTGAACTCCAGGAAAGATTGCAGTGGAGCAAGTCCCAATTTATTGACCGTATATGTATCAGCGTATATAGAAAGTGTATATTACTCTATATGTATCAGGGCAGATTTCAAGCTTCCTGAGCGCGCACACACGGTGATCTCAGTTGTCTCGCGACGTAACAGACGGAGAAAGACGCCGGCGCTCACACACACAGCCATCCCGAAGGCTATGCCCATCGTTGTTGAAGCACCCATGAATCCACAGGAAGACTGCCGAAGCTCTCCCACTCGTATTAAGTACCTGTAGCTTGAACTACAAACAGTTTGGTGCACACTCCCCAAAACGAGAACAGCTGATTGCTGATATCATGGGCGCGGCCATGCGAGCCGAGAAGGACAGTTCAACAGAGGAGCAATTTTAGGTAAGTTCGAACGTGGCCCCAGCCGTCGGTGCAACAATTTCCAGAGTGAACCGAGCTCGATCAGCTCAGATAACGCTTTCTTCATTATTTTTCTTTTTGGTATTATTTATTATTATTTTTATTCATTTCCAATTCTAATTCCAATTCCAGCTCAACCTCTTGTTATACAGGTCAGTACTATACCGCTGACTTCCTTAAAGCCTCGTTGGTTCTTGTACCTGCCTACTCCACCCCGATCGCGAAACGATTACAAGTCGCCAAATAAGAACGTAAATGTTCAGCGCTTGCTTTTTCTCACCGTTTTGTACTTGTTACAATGTGAAGTGTGCGTTTTCGATTTTCTGTTGTTATCGTTTGTAGCCTCTGCTAAGACTGGCAATTATGATCGATGTATTGGTGCTTTCTTGTTTTTGCTATTGATTCTGTCTGGTGATATTGAGATGAACCCCGGCCCAAGTGATCATGATCGCTTGGATAAGATACAGTCGGCAATAGAATCATTGACCTCATCTGTTACAAAATACCAGAAAGAAAACTCTGTCAGACTTCGTGATATAGCGAAGGGCCTAACTGAATTGACCGACAGGGTAGCTAATATAGAATCTGACATGAAAAAAGTGTCCCAGCTTCAGACAGATCTTGACGCCCTAAAAGAGCAGGTGAATAGTGTCCAATTACACATACCAGGAATTGAGAGAGAACTGAGGAATTACGTCGTTAGTGTTGATGATTTGGAGAATCGTATGCGAAGAAATAATCTGATCTTCAGGGGCATTCCTGAGCTTCCTAATGAAACTTGGGCTGATACTGAAAAGACTGTAAATGACTTTGTTAGCAAATATCTTGATGTATCACTTGGAGAGATTGAACGGGCACATAGGCTTGGTCGCAAACGAGATGCACAGCATCACAGGCCAATTATTGTCAAGTTTGTGAACTTTAAACAGAAAGATTTAATTCTAAGGAGTGCTTTCAAGCTGAAAGACGCTCGTGAAGTGAATGTTTATATACACGAAGACTTTTCATCACGAGTAAGAACACATCGCAAATGTCTGTGGGAGTTCGGGAAACAGTTTCGAGTGGCCGGGAAGCGTGTCCAACTTTCATTTGACAAACTAAGAGTCGACAATCTGACATACGTCTTCGATGAAAATATGAGGAAAGTTGTAGAAGATAAACGTAGTTCTTCCCGTTTCACCAGTGCAGAGGGAAATGCTCCCCCCGCAAATACTGGTATATGACGAAATCAGACCTCGTATGCTTCTCGTTCTCCTTTTGTAGTGCTTGTTATTAACTTTCGTAGTTTTATGTCTGTTCAAGACTCAGTTTATGAGGTAACAGAAATGTGTAATGCCAGCGTTATCCTAGGCACCGAAACATGGCTTACAAGTGATATAGATGATTGTCATCTTTCCATGTGTTCAACTTTTACTATTCATAGGAAAGATAGACTGGGGAGACGGGGTGGTGGTGTAATGATCGCTGTTCACAAACTGCTAAATTCATATTCTATTGATATCGAGACTGACCTTGAAGTACTGTTTGTAAAAATTGACGGTGGTTCGTTCAGTGTTATTGCCGGAGTATGTTATCGGCCACCAGATGCTGCATCAGATTTTAATGACAAGCTTCATGCCTGTATTTCTACAATCTGTGCAAAATATCCAAATAAAATGTTGATGTTAGGCGGTGACTTCAATTACCCTGGTATAAACTGGAGTTTAGTTGAGGTAGCCCATGACAGTCGGAATAGAGCAGAGTTAGTCGGATTTCTTGATATTTGCAGCGAATTTCTGTTACAGCAGGTAGTCATTTGTCCCACGCGTGGAAGTGCTGTCTTAGATATGTTGTTAACTAATAGACCTGAACGTGTCCTGCAGGTTGATTATCTTGACGAGATCAGTGATCATAAGGCGGTTTCGATTTCAATGGACATTAATTATGTGCCACAGAGTAAAACAGCTAAACGTATTTTTGATTATAAAAATGCGGACTTGTCTGGCATTCAGTCGTTTATGCAAAACTATGCTTCAGAGTTTGCATCTCCATGGCGTGACCGATCTGTAAATTCAAATTGGTTGTCGTTTAAAAATACGATCTTATGCTGCGCGGACATGTATGTCCCTTGTATCACAATCAATGCTCGTTATAATTGTCCTTGGTACAGTTGCGAGCTGAGACGCTTGTCAAGAAAAAAGAAAAGACTTTACCGGCAGGCCCGAAATAGTAACGCACATGATGCGTGGGAACGTTATCATTTTCTTGCTTCAGAGTATAAACAGAAATTAAAAATTTCAAAAAAGAAATTCTACAGGGATGACCTGTCGGAAATGCTACGAAACAACCCTAAAAGATTTTGGAACACAGTTAGGTGCCAAGCTGGGCAAAATGCAAATAGACCCTTGTTTCACGATAATGGGGAAGTTATGTCCGACGAGGAGTGCTCTGTTGCCTTGAATAATTATTTTTCCTCTGTGTTTGTTCAAGAATCGGACATTCTCCCACGTGTACTGATGTTGAATGATGAAAATGTTACACATGTGAATGACTACGGACCAATTGTCTTTACAGCTGAGGGCATCTCTAAAGTAATAGATTTCTTGCCTCTATCTAGTTCTCCTGGTTGTGACCACATTTCTTCTAAACTATTAAAAATTACTAAAAACTCGTCGTCAAAGATGCTCCAGATAATATTTCAACAATCACTGGACTATGTAGAATTGCCCTCAGACTGGAAGCATGCAATTGTTACTCCTATTCCGAAAACTGAGAAACCCACTGACATCTCTCAATATAGGCCCATTTCGTTAACGTGTATTTGTTGCAAAGTTATGGAGCATATTATATGCTCACATGTCAGAAAGTTCTTAGACATAAATGAAATTTTGTTTAGAAATCAACACGGGTTTAGAAAATATCGTTCATGTGAATCACAGTTGTTCGAGTTCGTCACTGATGTCTTTGAATGTATGAATAACGGGAAACAAGTTGACGCAGTTTTTATCGATTTTAAAAAAGCGTTTGACAGAGTCCCGCATAAACGACTTTTAAGTAAGATAAGACATCTGGGCATCGACAAAAATATCACAGAGTGGTTTTCATGTTTTCTAACTGATAGAACACAATGTGTTAAATGGAATGGCACACTATCCCCCGTCTCGAAGGTTTTGTCAGGTGTCCCACAGGGATCTGTCGTGGGCCCTCTTTTGTTTCTCATTTATGTCAATGACATTCATTTAAACATTCATAGTACTGTGCGGCTTTATGCTGACGACATGGTATTGTATCGGCAAATCACTTGTTTAGAAGATTCTGTTATTCTTCAAAATGACTTGTTTTCTTTGTGCGATTGGTGCAACAGATGGCAAATGGAGATAAATGTATCTAAAACTAAATGTATGAGCCTTACAAGGTCGAAAAGAATCATAGCAAGTGATTATACCGTTGACGGTATACAGCTAGATGGGGTTACTGTGTATAAATACTTAGGTGTGCATATATGTAATGATCTTTCTTGGAAATATCATATTGAACAGACTTGTTGTGCCGCCTTGAGGACGCTTGGTTTTTTGCGTTCCACACTATATCTTGCATCTTCCGAAGTCAAATTTTTGGCATATACCTCATTTGTACGATCAAAATTAGAGTATGCCTCGTCGATTTGGAGCCCATGGCAAAATTATCTTGTTCAAAAGTTGGAATCTGTGCAATCGAAGGCGGTCCGCTTTATATTTAATAAATACGATCGCGAATCCAGTATAACAGAGTTTAAACGACAAAAAGAAATTCCCTTGCTAGCAAATAGGAGAAAGATTCATCGTCTACAAATAATTTACAATCTTTACGATACAAATTCTGATTATCTTTCTGCGGCACCGTCCTATTCTGAACGTACACGCCATCCCCATACATTGTTTGTTCCCCTATCACGGACGGAGTATCATAAAAACTCGCCCCTGTTGTCAGGTGTACGGGATTGGAACATGCTTCCGTCAGACGTTTTCCAAGGCGGCGGACAAGCACGATTTGTTAACATGTGCGAGGAGCTGTATCTCTTTTAATGTATTTACGCATGTGCGTACAAATAATTAAGTATGCTGTGTTGTTTCTCGAAATAGGTTGCAAGTATGAAAGAATGTTCGTTTTTTGTTCTCTTAGTGACCTTTGTTACTGTGCAATTGCCCTCTTTTGGTGTAACCCTCCCCCCTTATGTAATGCCTTACGGCCCTTAAGGTAATAAAACGAAAACGAAAACGAAACGAAACCGCTCAGCGCGCTGACACTAGTGCAACGTAGAGTCAATAAATCTCTCGCTTCCTCGCTTCCCTAAGGAGAAGAGTACTTGAAGTATATTCGTGTTTTGTGATTCCTTTTTCCCTCTCTACGTTCCCGAAACATACGGTTTCTGAGCCAAGACAATATAGTTGCGAGCGCAGTTGACATACAGAAGTGACCCGTACCGTGAAGACCACCACCCCCACCACCCCAAACGTGCACTCTTAAAAATAAACTTCACCACATAGCACGATCCTAGCCAACCATTATCCCGAGTGACATCGTTCTCTCCCCTGATTTGTTGAAAACGGGAGGCGTACGCCTTTTTGTGACACTTATGTAGAAATGTTAATAAGTGTCTCAAAAAGGCGTACGCCTCCCGTTTTCCACTAATCAGGGGAGAGAACGATGTCACTCGGGATGATGTTTCGCTAGGAGCGTGGTATGTGGTGAAGTTCATTTTTAAGAGTGTGGTTGCCACGGTTTCGGTTTTGGCCCATTTGCATGTCAAAATTCAGGGATGGATATTTTACTACACGTACGTGTTTCAAAATTTTTAAACGTGGCGTGGATTTTAACTAGGACAGTCTCCCATATCGGTATCTGGCTTATGTTCAAGACGTCCTTATTAGAGTTAATTAATGAATTTGATTGATTAGTCATCCTTATTAGTCATTATAGTCTTTCTTGGAAAAGATACGCGCCCGTAGAACTCAACTGTGAAAATGATGTGCTCTCGTGACTTTTTTTATAAAAATCTGTCCAAGCTGAAACACACAAAATAAACGGGGTGCCACAAACGCATACTTCGTGGTCGTAGCCATTTTTAATAGAGATTTTTGAAAATAAAACAACTAGGACTACGTGTACATTAGTTTCGCATTTACGCTTATCCGAGTGGTGGAAAACCTTATCTGCAAGGTATTTTGGCATTCTAATTTCCATAATTCACTAAGATGTATTTTTT
The DNA here is from genome assembly GCF_037126465.1 of Ornithodoros turicata. Lineage (NCBI taxonomy): Eukaryota > Metazoa > Arthropoda > Arachnida > Ixodida > Argasidae > Ornithodoros > Ornithodoros turicata. Next base: position 292,418 of record NW_026999296.1, read on the forward strand.
AAATTTTTTTATGAGGCTGTTTTTCTTTCTTTCGAGAAACAGAAAGAGCAGAATTGCTGCAATCGTTTTAGATATCAGATGAATCCTTCATCTGTATGCTTCAAATTATTATCCACAGCGGTGACATTTGTTTTTAGTCCACCGTTTCAGGCTTTCCATTATGGAGATACCTCGCTCGCACTAACTCGGAAGTCGGCAAGGGGGAGCGAGCCCTAACCTAACCTAACCCAACCTAATCTAACCTAACCTAGAGGAGGGCACTGCGGGACATGGAGTTAGAGGTTGAGAAGTACGGCATATGCAAAGAGGTCCTCGGAGAGAAAATTCGGGGGAGAGGGGGGGAGGGGGCAGAGCCAGCACCGTGAAAACTCGAGGAGCGATGGACTGTTCCCCATGTCCCCACATTCCGATTTATACCGAAACTAAACAGGAGCAGCTTTCCAAGCTAGGGCTCCGAAACGAACCGACAACAGTAAAAAACAATAAAGAAAAAGAAAAACCAAAGAAAAGAGATGAAGGAAGCACAAAAAAGGTATATTCACTTGAACCGCAACGGGCCAAAAAACATTGCAAACACGTTTTTCTTGGGCCGTCCATCGGCATTTAGCAGCCTTTCTGAACCCTGATGTGGATTACAGGCCCAAATAATGACAAATGAGCAAGCAAGCATCCTCGCTGCTCATCTGTTGGTGTTTTACGTCGTTTGAAGTGCAAATTGTTGCGACTACCACTAGCGCCACATTCGCGTTCAAATTGCTCCTTTGTTGAACTATCCTTGTCGGCTCGCATGGCCGCGCCCATGAAATCAGCAATCAGCTGTTCTCGGTTTCTGGAGTGTCCACCAAACTGTTCACAATTCAAGGTACAGATACTTAACCCGAGTGGGAAAGCCTCGGCGGTCTTCTTGTAGATTCGTGGGTGCATCAACGAAGATGGGCATAGTTTTCGGGATGGCTGTGTGTGCGACAGCTGATATCTGTGCGCTGAACTGAACTTCAATTTTTTTAAAACAACTTAAGTATATTGCAGTTGTAGCGAGATAGTTTCCTTGGTTTTGTCGCACATTGCGTTCACCTCATCTGCTTTTTCTTTTCGCCAAGTGGTGTAACCCCCGCTTTGACTATTGCGGCCTCCCTAAGGTTTATGTGTCAGTTTTGGAAATACTGATATTGTTACATGTGTCACATTGTAGTGTACTGCAGCCAGCTTCACTGTTTGACTGATAATTTGCACGGTTACTTCTTTAACATTACTTGAATTACTTTCATCTGATACTGTACCATTAAATAGGATAGGAATCTATTATGGTTTAGAATTATTTTTCCTTTCCAATGTTCCCACACTGATCTTGGTGACAGGTTGTCTCTCATTAAATTCCTTTTGAGTTGTATTTCACACTGCTTACAGCATAATGTGAGAATGAGTAAATGTAGCATTCTCAGCATTCTCTACAGCAACTGCTCCTGGGCTTAAAATCCAGAAACTACACAAGAAAACAAAAAAATAAAAATAAAAAACAAATGTAGAACAGACAACACATCAAAAAGGCACGACAAAATGATTGGGACTGTGTTATGCTATACATTTTTTTTGTGTGTGTGTCTCTCTGGTTCTGCATTTTTGTGAACATGTGCCATGCTGCCGGCACCCTGGCCCTCTTGACACAAAAACACCCTCATACATAAAAATGCAGACAAAAAAGTAGAGAACTCCAACTTAACATAACAAGAGTGGGGACACAGGAAGCTTCTAGAGTCTTGGCAAGTACGCAGTCACCCCTCAGTTTATAACAAAAACCGTGGCCCCTTCCCCGAACAATACTCCCATTTCCTAAACAGTGACCGGTTGTGCAATCTCTCATTCAGTTTGGCACTGATGATGTCCGTCGCATGACAGATGAAACATCTGAGTAAACCTTGTTATTTTGTTAGGTTAAGTCGGAGTTCTCTACTTTTTTGTCTAGTTATGTCGTCTCCTGGCTTTTGGAGTATTTTTGCATAAAGATGCAGGTTGTGAGAGGCACATAAACACTGCTTACATTGCTAACCTGTCTGTCACAAGACTTGTGAAAGGACTGCCAAATTAAAATTCAATTACACAAAAATGATTCTGAAATACAGAATTCCAATAGAAGGGAGAGTAAACATTGGAATAACAGGTAAAGGTAAAGCACTAAAGGGTTGGCATTCTTCTGATGTGTATGATATACTGCTCTATTTAACCCATGACATATACAGGGTGTCCCAGAATACGTGTCACTGAATTATAATAAAAGACTACACCAGCTAGAGTCATGCGGTTAACGGCATTTGTTCTTACTGGGTTTTTGCCACCACCTCATGTGAATGTCGTGTAACGTAAGTATAATTATGTAAATTTTTGCGAGCTTAAGTCGGAAATTTGCCTAGCAAAGGTCACTTTTTTACCCCACCAATGTGAAGAGCGTGTCTAATTTAGTCAAATTAATGATAATTGACAGGGATATTCAGAAGGTATCCCATCGGAAAAAATAGCCGAACATCACGCTCTACAGAGGTCGCACAGAATACCGCACGAGGAATTTTTCAGCGCAATCTTTGTCAGTCCGACGAAAGGAGGTTGGAAACCCAGCCCTCCCCGACATCGCAGAAAGAGATAAAACATGCACAGCTTATTGTTCGCTGGGATAATGCTTTCCCACTCCCAATTTTAGGAACTGTTACTTTCTCTACTATCACTCTGTGGACTGGCTTCGGAACCTCCTTTCGTCGCAGTGAGAGCGATTGCGCTCAAAAAGTCATCGCGCGCTATGGTCCGGTGCTCCTAAAAGCATGCTATTCGGCTATTTTTTCAGATGGTATAGCTCGTGAGTATCACTGTGAATTATCATGAATTCGAGTGAATTCGGCACGCTCTTCATATTGGTGGAGTAAAAAAGTTACCTTTACTTGGCAAATTTCCGGGTTTAGTTCGCAAATTTTTACGTAATTAAACTTTTGGTACATGACATTCACATTAAGAGGCGGCAAAAACCTAATAAGAACAAATGCTGTTGACCGCATGATTCTAGGTGGCCTAGTTTTTTTATTACAATTCATTGACACGTTTTCAGGGGCACCCTGTATGTTGTCAAACATTAACTTCTTGCATTCAACATCAAGATGCTATACCTATTCCATCTAGGCGACTCGTCTCTACACGGACACGTGGCACACCATTTTGGCACAAAGATTTGATATCTCTGCTTGTTGGACATATAAAGCAAATACTGTGCCAAAATTGTGTTACCTACATGACATACTGCATCTGCTGAGATATGTTACGGGAGAAATACTCCTGAAGCGATTAAAGGAAGTGCATACGAGTACATATGCTTTGCAAAGTTGTTCCAAAGTTCCAAGTAGTTGTTACAAAGTATGTTCGTGGTGAATTGGCAAATCATTAGTCATCTCATAAAAGAAACTAGTGAGAAATGCGAAGCCGCACTGTTGCATGGCCATGTTCACAATGGGCAATGACGCTTTTCACTTTGCGTACCGCGGACTGACTATGCTCAATGAGTGGTTTGCAGTGTTTATGATTGATGTAGGCTATGGCAACTACCGATGAACTTTGCAGAGTGTGCTATGATATCTTTTGTGAACGGGACAAACCTCAATATATTCCCGCATAATTTTGATCCTACAATTAATTGAGTTGAGGGTTTCAGGTATTTAGGTGTGCACCTCTCTTCTGATATTTAGTGGAAATTACACAGTAGTTACGCATCCTCTAAGCCTCTTAAAAAAATTGTCTTCTTGAAGTGGACACGAAAACTACCTTTCGCAGACAGTACACTGCTGGCATACAAAGCCCTTGTACAAAGTGCCTTAGAAACGGTACAAATGACACCATACTGTTCATCATAAAAACAGATGACATCGCACTGTTCAACAGAGCCACCAATTTGGTACAGCTGAGCTACGCTCAAAGCTAGGGGGGACGAGTTCGCATCAAAAAAGCAGTCTTGAGGGGATTACGGTGGTCTCTGAGAGAGCACGCGACTTTTGGTCCTACTTTTCTTTCAAGAGGAGGCAGCGAACAAGTGCACATTCGTGAAACCCAGCCCTCCCCTTCCGATTTGTTTCGGTATCAGTCTGTCTACCAATGTCATGATGACATTTATATTCTGTTGAGTTTCTTACGTGCTGTCCGAGACATGTATGTAGGTAGGTATGCCAAGAATTTTTTTTTATTATTAACCTTTTTTGTAGTTTGAATCCCTCGAAAAACCGTTGCACAGCACCAGAACACAAAGGCTACATAATGACCCAGTTTCACGAACCTTTTCAGCATCTGAACTAAGATGAACGGTCATTAAACTATCTGCTTCACTAAAGGAGTTATTACTGAAATATTCACCACATCACCGATGAAAAAAAAAAGAAGTGCCTGTTAAGTTCAAGAATTGGCAACCCTTGATATTGGTTCAGTTAACCAGAGTTGGTGAAACCGGGCCTATGGAAGTCACCGAAACATTGATCACAACACAAACCAAAGTTTGTAAAAAGAATTAAGTGCTAGCATGAAATTTTGGCGATTATGAGTAGCATTTGAACTGCTGGCTATGTAGCTGCAGCATAATTACAAGTAATTCAGAAAAAGTAGTACACAATTTGAGGGTGCTCTACTCTATCTTCCTCTGCATGGTACTAAAAAATGTGATGATTCCAAGTGCTCATCGTCTTGGCCCAGATTCTGCAGATTTATCAGCCATTTGTGTTCCCATTTGTGGTACTGTGGCAAACTAGCCACTCCACCCACATACCATCATTCCTAGGTCACACATAACATGTAGTTGAAGTGTATACGAAGAGGGGAGTCAAGTCCTGTAGATCACATAAACAACATACAGAAACCGACACTGAAGAATTTTGTTTAAGTTTAATTTGTACAAGCTTTCGCGTGGAGGTCCACGCATGGACCTCCAAGCGAAAGCTTCTACAAATTATACTTAAACAAAATCTTCAGTGTCGGTTTCTGTATTTTGTTTATGTAACATGTAGTTATAAGAGTGGTTTAAACCACCTCGCAGAAGTTGCAGATGTTCATCAACTTTATTTTGAGATGGACAGGGAGTTTCATTGCCTGGGGCGATACTCTACCCCACAGCTGCTTGTGGTGTGAGGAAGGAAATAATGTACCCATAGAGTCCAAAATTGCCAAAAGAGCTTTGACAGCAGGCATTCGTGGGCTCGATTTAGCCATAAGCCAAGCAATTTTATCTGAAAATGGCAGTTTGGAAAGCTTGGTAGTGTGGGCAGTGACACAGAATATACTCTGGGTCTTCTACAGCACTGCAGTGACAGTATCTGAGACAGTCAACTTGCCTCAGATGGTAATGACACTGAGCTGTAAATGCCCCATTGAGTCACAGTCCATGAGTCACAGTGCACCATCTTGGCGAGAAGTGTTTTGTGGCTTCCAAAAACCAAGCTCTGGGTCAACATTGCTCAGTATAGACGGGAGGAAAATGTCAGTTCTCCATTGACAGGAAGACTATTTATACAATCCATTGGTGTGTTGGTGAACGACATCTGCTGTCTACATGGCCACTAACAGTCCTTTGCTATCTTTCACTGTGATTTAATTAAACACCTCTCTCATGTGACGGTGTTCCCGGCACAGTTTTACCTTGCTGAACCACTTTTCGCGGCTCTTATCAAACATAACATTAGCGGTTCTTCGTAGGCTGAGGCCGAGGAACGCAAGAGACGTTTACATGATGTTTACATGATTACCGCATTGACAAATGGTCGACACAGCAGTTTTGCGGTACGTCTTATATGTTGCTCATCCTGGACATTTTTCGCTACCCGATTTCCTGTCCAAAACAGCTACGACTGCATCAATGTCACTTCACCCATGAATTCCTTCATCAGTTGCACACGCGTGTTAGCACACCAAGTCGTTACACGTCTGAAGAATAAACACCTGACGAAATCGGCAGAAGGAAACATATGCTTTATTAGAGCTTGCAGTGATTATCCTTTTTATGCAGCACATCCCGCAACACCATACAGCCCCATCGTTACTCCATTTTCTCAGATAGCCTCGTCCTCAATGGTAGCCGAACCGGCCGAACCGCTGAAGCGTTGTTTTCCTAGTATTCATACGCGCAGTTATTTACGCCTGTAACTTAAATAAATTAATGAATAATTGAGAGATACATGCTGAATACGACACAGAATTGCATAAAGACTCGTTATTCTGGAGTGTGACCCTCTTAAACACTGATTTTCTCACGTAAAACCATGCTTAACACTGGACTGCATAGACCCATTGTGATTTATTTTGACAGCTTGGATTTCAAAGGATTGGAATTTGAAGAGTGGATTTCTTGGCGTGGATTTCAAAAGTTTTATTATTAAGAGTGGGTAACAGGGTACACCCACCTGTAGCCCTCACAAGTTGCCTAGGGAAAACGTTCGAGCGAATTGTCAACCATCGTCTGGTACACTACCTCGAACAAAATGGGTTATTAGACAAATACCAGCGTGGGTTCAGAGCGGGGTGTTCCACTGTTGACCATCTTGTTCGCTTGGAAACATCCATCAGAGAAGCCTTTGTGAGAAGGCAGCACTGCATGTTAGTTTTCTTCGATCTGCGGAAGGCTTACGATGCCACTTCGCGGTATGGTATCCTTCGTGACTTTTACTTCTTTAGGAATACGTGGTAAACTGTTGCAATGTATCACTGATTCCTTCGGGGACGCACCTTCAGGGTCAAACATGACACAACACTGTCACGCCCATTTGTACAAGAAAATGGTGTCCAGCAGGGATCCGTGCTCAGCGTCACCTTATTTCTTCTTAAAATGAATTTCATTGCAAATGTCATTCCCCCTTCGGTTACATACTCTCTATATGTGGATGATGTTCAAATTTCATGCTCTTCTGCTGCGGATTCAAGTTCTCATCTGAAAAAAAAAAAAAAAACTGTCTGTGTCCATTTTCGAGAGTCAGAGGGATGTTCCCCGATCCCTCGCTTAGAATGAACCGTCAATAACTTGTTGTGAAGAGCGAACACAAATTCCTTGGTGTCATCTTTGACAAAAAACTTACATTTGTTCCCCACATCAAGGACTTAAAAACTAGATATGTGAGGACGTTGAATCTTCTTAAGATAATCGCCCACAGATCCTGGGGTGCAGACCGTGAAACGCTCCACCACATCTACTCCTGTGTTGTCAGGGCTAAACTTGACTATGGGTGCATAGTGTACGGGTCAGCCCGGCAGTCGGCTCTGAAATGCATTGATCCTGTCTGCAAAATTTTGGGACGCGAAAGACAAGGACTGAAGGAAGCACACAAACACAAGCGTCACTCACAACTGAAATGTATTGCAGGAAAAGAATCCATAAATACACAACCGGTATTAGGCGACACGTGCCGGGTTACAAAGCCTTAATACATGCTGATGGACGCATGGCTGCCAGTAGATAATAAGGTGCGTAAATTAGGTATTTAGGAAGGCAAGTTCTTTATCAGATAGTGCAATAGATGGTTGGCTAACACACTTGCCTTCCCCCGCCAAAAGTATACGATGCGCTTCCATTATCTCCCGGGTGATTTGATGTCTGGCTTAGAGCCCTGCACGGGCCGACTTTTCCGGGCCCGACCCAGCCCGGGCGCATCGAAAAATGGCCCGGCCCGACCCGGACCTTCATATTTTTATGCGGCCCCGCACGGCCCGGTGACCCAGTGACTAGAGCCCGGCCCGGCCCGGCCCGGTGACCCGGCGAGTAGAAATGCGGCCTAGTATTTCCAGCCGCGACGTACGATTCTGCGTTTCTGGCGATTATCAAACAAATTTATAAGTAAATTTATAAGGAGATAACACAAACATACAAGTGATGGCGGTTTAACACCGTAACCGCACGAGACCAAATTAAATCCAGAACGCACGCGGGCATGGGCGTTATCGTTACACTGTCCAGATTTTGCGGAGGTAGAGCATGCTGTCGACAAATTGCTTCTCCCAGTACCTACCCCTCTCACCAAGCTTTGCCAAAGTGATTGTGAAATATGTGAGGAGTGAGGAGCAATGTAAAGTGGCTTGGAGAATGTTCTAGAGGGTCGAATCATATGCATAATGCGGTATCCTTTGCTTGTCTTTGCAAGATATGCACAGGAATGACGCAAGCGCATGATGATATGAACTAATGCATCTCCATTGTGTGGAATGAGCTGCGTGGCCCGGCGGGGCCTGACTCTCGGGAACATATTTGTCGGCCCGGCCCGCGGTGCTGGCGTACTTTGTCGGCCCGGGCTCGGCCCGGTCCGGAGCACACAGCCAATAACAAGCCCGGCCCGGCCCGCGGGCCGGGTCGGGGGCCCGGGCCCGTGCATGGCTCTAGCTGGCTCTCCCTAGGACAGTAGTACCCCGAAAATCCGGAACACAACCACATCTATCGCTATGGTAATCGCAACTAACCGTAATCGCGCAACAACCGTAATCGCACAACAACAATTGCATCAACTAACCGTAATCTACCGCAATCGCAAGTAACCGTAGGTACTGACCCTCCAAAGCCGCTCTAACTGTGTAGTTACATGAACATTACATGAAGTTACATGAACATTACGCTCCAGTGCTGATCTAATTGCAGCGGGGTGCCCTGACGAGCACGATCAGTCCCCAAGTGGATCAAGAAAACGTGGACATAGTATCAGTAATACATTCATAATCAGTACGTGTATTTTCTTCATATCTCACAGTTATACGTGTGTACTGTTTTCTGTTTCAGGTCTGGTATGCTGGACATTGAGTGGATCCTAGCACAGCTATCAGCATATACTCGTAGAATACGTATTCTTACTGCAACACGTGGTGCAAAATAGAGGTGCCAGAAGAGCTGCTGAATGTCAATTAGTCAACTAATGTGTATGCACACTTTGTTACACTGTTCTTAGTAAATCATTAATATTCCTAGGACATCCCTACATGGTCGTTAACGTCTTGAATATTCGGATATCCGTGCGATAATCATGGGACGTCCCAGAACGACATTCACGTTTCGGTTTTACTCGGTAAATACCTGATGTCGCGGATACGTCTGCAAGATATCGCGCTTTGGATGTCTCGAAGGAAGAAGTAGGTTGCAGATCTCAGAGATATCCGTGGATTGAATGTCACATGAACGTCGTCAGGACATCGTTTGGAGATATACGGATAAATGTGTGACATTTGTGACATCTTGTTCAAACAGCAACTTTTTTCTTGTGCTGAGAGCAAGATAAAACCAGACATGGGAGACTAGTAAAATCGTTAGGTATTTCTATCGTCAGCGTGCTGCTGCCCTTTCAAAACATTTGTGTGTGTGCAACACTCGTCACAAAACAGAGGAATTTGATGACTTGTACAGCTCCACCTAGCAGGTAATCACGGAGGAGGAGGAGGAGGAGGAGTGTCGTTGGGAGGAACCCGAGAGGTCTGCCTACCTGATTAGGCGGCATGTTTCTCGGGAAGGGAAAGGTGGTGGAGAGGAGGAGAGGAAAGGGTGAAGTGGAAGACCGAGCGGAATCCGCTCGGGGGGAGGATAGCTGCGTCCATGGGCTGACTTCAGGGGAACTGTGCCGGCATACGCCTATTACACATCTCAGGGAAACCCAGGAAAAACCCCAGACGGCACAGCCGGCCCGCGGGTTCGGACCTCCCAGTCTCCAAGCGCACGCGTTACCGCTGCGCCACCGGAGCTGGTAGCAGGTAATCACATTGTATAGAATAGTTTGAATTGAAAACTTGGTATTTGACAAGAAGGCATGTGAGAAACGCTATTGGGTATACCTTGACACTTGCAGACCGACAGGTTATTTGCAAAGTCGCATCTCCTCACCGTTGCAAATGTTTCACGCCTCAATACATTTAACGAACGTGCCATCAAAATCTTGTATTACAGTATATGCTCTATACACTTGCTCTGGTCTTCGTTCAGATCGGGCCAAAAGGGAGCATGCTCTTCCAGGGTGAGAGCAGGGTCTGTGTCCATCCATTACTACTCTGTTACACTCTCTAAGGTGGTTTCTCCACTGAAGAATATAGCTAGTGAGCTATAGGCAGACTGAAAGGCGTCCGTACAAACTTATAGAACGTAAAACGACGATAAAACCGGAGACACGGAACAAAAAAGACGACACGACACGTTCTCAGACACAGCAACCCATTTAATGACAGCCTACACTCCCAATAACCTCCTGATGGGTGGAAAGGGGGAAACAGAGGGAACACTAACGCAATTGCCTCGTGACTTAATCTCTTTGTACTCAGCTAAGAGTCGCCCAAACGGGTCACGCACCTTTTTCAATACAATGGTCTCTCGGAAAAGCGGGAAACAATTGTGACAATCTCTCAAGTGTTCGACCAATTCAGAATTTCCTCAAAAGGCTGTCTGCATTTCTTTTATGCTCTAAGAGTCTAATGTCTAAGCATCTACCAGACTGTCCTACGTAGCAAAAACCACATGCAAAAGGTATATAATACACAACGCCTACGGCGCACTCAACGAAGCGGGTCTTGTGAGAAATACGGTAAACTGACTTATCAGAATGAAAGGGCGTTAAAGAGCTTATGGGGTAGTTTTATCGTCGCTTTACAATGTACCAGCTCGCCTGCACCCTTGCACTTCTACCGTTTACAGAACGTCACTGTTTCAAAATAAATCGTAAAAAATATGCTGTCAAAAACATATCGCCTATAATATGCGGTTACAAATGTCCGCTAAAAATAATCGATCAAAACTCTCCGTTGAAAAATAAGCGTTCACAAGAGAGGGAAGCTATTAACGTTCACATGAAAGGTTAGGCAGAAAGGACGGCTCACTATTCCTTAATAAGTGCTCCGTTAGTGCCTGGTTTTGTGGTAGTTAAAAGTACGGTGATGGTGGGTCAGGGGTCTTCGAAGTAACACATCCTTCAGTGTGGAGTCCAGTTGGTTTACTTCGAAAAACAAGTATGGCCTCCCGTAGATTGCACAGCGTTATGAACCATTATTTCGAAAAGGAAGGGAGTTGCCTCAGGACAGAAGCCGCCGATATTTCGAACAGAGACTGTTCTTCTTCTGGGCACCGTCCTCATCATTGGCATGGTATTTAAAGGGTTAGGTGTGACGTGTTTAAAGGTTCATGCGAATTGTGGGTCAACAGCCCGGAGGGAAGAAAGGTCCGTACGGGTTTTTACGGCAGGAGTGAATGGCTGCTTTGTTAGAGTGTGGAGGGGATTATGTGAACGTAGTGATCTAGGCTACAGACCGGTTGCAGAAAAATGGAAGGTTCACGAACACGTGGACGAAACGGGACAACAGGCAAGAATTCGCAAGCATAGCGAAAGATAAGGAGGTTAGTGGTTACGTGGGGAAAATTCCAGAACGAGCAAAATTTTTTTTTTTTTTTAATATATATTTGTAATACAAAGTTGTGGCATGCAATAAAGAGAGCAGAAAGCAGTGGCCATGCAGAACATAACAGATGATAATGGAGGTAGATGGGAAAAGCATATTTTATTTGTGAAGTGTTTCTAGGGTGCCTTGTGATTTGTTGATACCGGACGGGTGAAGAGCGTTGAACTTGTATATGAGATAAGACTCCCTATCACGTCTGTCACGTGTGGATCTAAACCCGGTTTCTAGAATATATAGTTTAATGTTGTCAAAATTGTGACCAGGAACGTTAAAGTGTTCGGCGACTGCTTTGGGGAGTTTGTTGGACGTGTCGGTTCTGTGTCCGGTAAGGCGGTTGTTCATTTGTTGGCCGGTTTCACCAATGTATTGCATAGAGCAGTCGCCGCATTCAATGCAGTATATAACATTGGAGCTTGTGCATGTGAATGCGTGGTTAACGGGGTGGGTGTAATTGCTCGCAGTGCTTTTGATGGAGTTAGCGTGTTGAACGTGCTTGCATGTTTTGCAGCGTGGGAGGTTGCAGGGTCGTGTTCCCGTGTACGGGGCGCTCGTTTTGCTGATTTTGGCATTGACCAAGGAGTCTGCCAGGTTTCTTGCGCGTCGGTATGTCACCTGTATGGGATTTGTGAATATGTTGTTAAGTCGGTCACTGCTTTGGAGGAGGGGCTCGTGCTTCTGTAGAATGGCTTTGATGTTTGGAAGTGCGTTGGAATATCTTGTGATGAAGCTTATTTGGCACGCGTCGGGATTTTTTCGGTTTTCCAGAACCTCGTTTCGATCGAGTGTGAGTGCCTTGCGACGGAATTCGGTTAGGAGGGAGTCTGGATAGTCCCTTTGGGCAAGTGTACTGCAGAGTTCGTCAAGCTTCTCAGCGTAATCTGTGTCGTTTGAACAAATTCTGCGTAGTCTTACACTCTGCCCATTAGGAATTCCAAAAGCGTCGAATTCGTCGAATTCGAAAAGCGTCAGTTCTGGACCAGTAAAAACATGAAGCAATCTGTTTTCCCAGACACTGTTCTTCAGATGGTTCTCGAATTTGACTTTGAGTTTGCCAACATTGAAAGCTTTGTTGAGTCTCGCCTTTTTTTCCTTTTCTATCTGTGTCGCATCTGTCGACGGGATTCCATTTTGAATGTATTTCTTCATGTGCGGAATGACACTATCCTCGAAAAACCTACGTATTTCTGGTATCTCCTGATCCAGAGCCATACATCCGTGGTCGCTGCCATATTGAGTTAGTATACGTGGGACACGAACGCTCGCTTCTTGTTATTCATTTTTGATTCCCCACCCATTATCCTGAAATAAAGTAGTTGTGGTGTGATAAAAGCTTGTTGGATCAAGACATCCACATAGTTTTCTCTTTGTTTTATGTCATCCAGAATGGCTCTGTATCCCTGTTCCTTTTCTGTATCTTCGCAAAAATACGGTTTGCCATCATTTTTATACACCAAATAAAGTGCCCACTGACATGATTCGTGAATAAACGTTCCCCGGACTTCGACTTCCGTTGCTCTAGCCCCGATAAAAAGTGTTTGCTCTCCGCAGGTAGCAAGTCCGAGGACGCGGCTGCCGCTGCACCCCGTGGTCCCCTGAACGTTTTCACTGTTGTAGTCGAATCCTATATCCAGGTGCGGTGCTGTCGCAACAACTTTCAATATTTTCCCGTTGAATTGGTCGGTTGAAAGTTCCCTGAAAATCTTCTCCAACCGCTTCTCCAAGTCATTAAGTCTAACGTGGCTCCTTGATTTGCTTCTCAAGTAATAGATGTAGGAGTCTTTGCATTATGTGGTGTAGTATCGTTGCCGTCGAATTTCAGCTTGATGGACGGGTGAGAGATGTTGATAATATGATGATTCGTTGGTGTTTTTGAGGACACATCCACGCGAGACTAAAAGGCCATGTATACGGATGGCTCTCTTTTTAACAGCTCTGTAACGAGCTGATTTTTCTTTAACAGGGTCCAACCACAGTTTCAAAGCAGGCACGGCATCCAGACACTTTAGAACACGAGCCTCGTCTTCCGCCACAATGGCTTCGTGCATTTCCTTCCTGACGCCTTCCCACTCTCGCGACGTTTCCACATCGAGATCAAATTCAGGTGTCGAAGCCATATCCTTGGAGATGAAGAGATAAATTCCTGTAATTTTAACGAGAAATTTAGGAGAGTAAGCATCACTAATTTAAAAACAAGAAACACGTCAAGTGCGGTAATATGTCTGGAGCGCGAGTCTTGTTTGTCCGTGTTTGCGCCGCGAAGCAACTGTTGCTGCAGAGACTCTTGTCTTTTACTCTGGGATCACCTTGCGTAATAAAAGCAGCAATGCTATGTCGTCCCTGCTGTGTTTTAGGTTGTTGTCTAGTATCTTCGGTGTTTTTTAGTGTTTATCGATACTTTGGCGTGTTTCCTTATTTGACTCTGCAGACCACGACGGTAATTTCGTGGGAACAGGTTTGTTTCAGCCGACACATAACAGGAGACAGTGGGGTGGAAGTGTGCGGCTCCCTTATAGCCATGAACCGTATCATGTATAGACCACGTGGGAGCGTGAGAGAGGGCTGGGTAAGGCATTCTGGAGTCAGAGCTAAAAAAAATAAAAGAATGTACGTACCGCACCACAGAACAAGGAAACACGACAAGATCGCGCATACGCAGTCAAGGAGGTGGACGAACTCCATTGTGTAAGAGCCTGGGCCTTGGCACACAGATTGTGTGCTCGTGTGTTGGTGTCGTCCCTCTGGGTGTTTTTACATACTCAGGCCTTTACATAATGTGGAAAGAAACACGACAACGTCCAGGGCAGCTCATGTAGCAGAGTTCGAGCAAGGTATCTGGAACCAGAGAAACAGAAAAATGTGTTACAAAACACCATATAGACTGCACTTAAGTCCGGCGACGTAAGTGATTTTCTTTCCAAAGCAGGGAAATGACTGAGGATTGGTTGGTGCCGTGCTTCATGAATTAAAAAAATGAGAATTTACTGCTCTTGTAAAAGCATGTTCGTGTTCAGAAGCTCATCTGTGAAAGCGGAACCAATGTGCTCGATATCGGTCGACAATCCACATGGCCTCTGTTTTTTTTTTTTTCGTACGAAAAGAGCTTCGACACTAAATGAAGGGATTTTAAAGCCCTTTAAGGTCGTCATGCCGCCGGAGCCTCCGCTGCTGCGGCGTCATCTTACTTCCTACCCAGCTCATAACAATACAGGTCTCATACCACACAACATTCATACCAAGAAAACTAAAAGTATGATAATACCAATACTTATAATTTCGAGACAACATATACCAGGACCTCGTGCAGTCCTAGCATGATTTATCGCTTGACGTGAATTGGTATGGTACAGGTTATGCTAGTCTTGATTGATAAAGGTACCAGTTGTCTTGCATGAGTTATCCGGCAGGATCTGCTACGCCCCAAAGCTCTGTGATGCAGCTGCACGGTTGTGGCATTCTTTTTCTTAATGCCGCGATTTCATTGGTTCTTAGCCAGTGGTGTTTGCTCACCCAGAGATGGAATTCCGGCATACCATCAACGTATGGAGTTTGCATTTCCCATGTATTCCACCGAATAAGGGTCAAGCTGCGCCACTCTATCGCGTGGGGCATTTCGGATACCGCAGTCTGTAGTACACGATGAACAACATAATACTACGTAGATGTGTAGAAATCCAGCGAACCGGTAGAATGTAGGAGGGGAGTTGCCTCAGGACAGAAGCCGCCGATATTTCGAAATATCGGCGGCTTCTGTCCTGAGGCAACTCCCTTCCAACATAATACTACAGTTTCGGCATGTGGTTGGAGTATTGGAAGACGTTCACAAGGGGTGCGCCTGTCCAGGTGGCCACTCTGCGGTCAGTCTGGAGGGGCTCGACCCATTGTTACGCAGGGCTTTCGAGCAGCTAGCCTGGTATTCTGTTGTATTATTTTTTTACGGGATTTCCACGTTAACATACGTGAATTTTGTCAAATCGCGTCTCTAGTGCAGACGTACTCCGTTGCTTCCGTCAAAGACGCAGTACTGTCATAACTTCTATGGCAGACGGACCCGCTCCAAGCACGAAGGTGTCTGTTTTTGTTAGTAGCTTGGCTGAAGACTAGTCTTTTTCAAACCAATCGAGTGCGTGAGTGAAAATACATTCGAAGCCACTCTGCACTGCGTGTAGCGTGAACAAATCTGCGCCATCAGCCGCATCCCCGGAAAAGTTCAAAATAAATCGGCTATCCTGCACAACTTTTGTACAGCGGCCTTACAACGATGCGGGGAGGAAAACGTTTAAAGGGCACAAAGCTGCAGAGCGAGCGCGGCTCCTTCGGCTGCCCTCGTAACATCCTCCTCGCGCTCTCTGCACTGTCGCCGTACGCTCCCCTCTGCTTTCCTCCTCACCCCTCCCACACGTTCATCCTTTGTCTCGCTCCTCGTTCGCTCTGTCGGTTAAGGGTGGCTTAAAGCGGTGTCATACTGGGCCGGCAACCGACCTGTCCTGACAAGACCTGTCGGCTGACATCCAAAGTCATCGTCTCCGCGAACCAGTTACGCTGCACAAACAAAGACGGCCGACACAGACGTCCGTATGTCGGCTGTCGCCGAGTATCGCTATCGACGGACTCTCCTGACAAACAAGCCTGGCACACTGAGTGACAACGACAACCGACAAGCTGCGTTGTTCCTTCTCTCAATATGGCGCCCTGAATAAGCCGTTTGGGAAAAGTATTACAAATTATCATTGTTTGTAGTTGATAGTCATTATAACGAACATCGGGGCAACACAGATACAAGTGTATGTTATTTATTGACGCGATGTCTCCCCTGCTTCAGTTGGCCCCGGGCGGCCTTGCAATGCGCTTTCCGCGGCAGCCCTCGGTGATTGCGTCAGTTGGAGTGGGATTGTGCGCTGTCATGTGTGTTGTGTGCCTTCATGGACCCCTATTCTGTTTTGGGATTCGCCAACGGTGCTCCGAGTAGAGACTTCATAATTCTTCTATGTACGCTTCGATACCCCACCCGAAGGGGGACCCCTAAGCTGAACTTCTGCACAATCGGACTCCGCAACTGTAAGTTCAGGTTCTTCCGTCTTAGTGTTCTCCTTCAACTGTTGAGTCAGCTTACTTCATATTCCCAAATAACTAGTAGACTGTTTGTAACAAATTATGCTACCGAAAGAAGCGTGTTACTGGCTTACTCAATGATCGGGTGACCTGCATGTCCCCTGCGTAATCTATGCAAGTGTCATGCACGCAAGCTTTTAAAATACCTCAGTGTCAGATTTACAGTTGGGGGGGGGGGGGGCACCGGGGCACTCTGCTGTGCGGGCCCACTCTTGTATTCCATGTCTATCCAATGTGTTATTCGGGGTCGATATGCGTTGACGGGGGAGATATATCTACAAATTTCCGTTTCAGGGATGCGTTTCAGGCATGCAAAACACATTTCCCTTGTACAAGACCTTTTCTGGTGGGGGATCCGGGGCAAGTGCCTCGTCTGCCCCTCCCCCCGTAATCCAGCACAGTTTACAGTATGTGCTGTTGTTAAGTAAATGCAAATGCTTCTACCGCTTAATACCGTTCGTCAATCGTCCAAGCCACAATATTTCCCTGGAAAAGGAGAAAAAAAAAAGCTTTTCGGAGTTATGTCTGTTCTCGGCGATATATTTTGAGCAATGATCAAACCGCTGACGACACTTCGTCAGACTCTCTGTCTGCCGATTTTGTCATCCAAACCTGTCATACAGAAGCGACATTTTGCCGACTTGCGTCGGTCGCTGTCACTCGGCGCACTGTGACAGTCGTGATTTGCCATACAAAGCACGGTGACAAAGTCTGTCTATGACCCCGATAAGATTAGGTTGAGGAAGAATGGCGTAGCGATAGGCGGCTGTCAGCGCGGAACGTTGGCGGCGACGGGCCAAGATTACACTACCAGACTTTTAAGCTTTTAAGACGCCGGTGCTTCTCAACGCAGGAATGGGCACCAAAGAGCTGCGCTCTAAAATGACACATATTTTCTTACTTGCTGCACTACAAGAGCATAGCAACATGTCCGCTAGACTTGTACTTTACGTTATCGTAAAGTCTACATCAGTTTGTGATATCATCGTATTCTTCCTGACCCACTTGAAAATGAAGAGAAGCGAATTCGACCCAGAAACTTAGATGTGGGGAAAACATCAAGGTAAATGTACAAAGACTAAATGCCTACGGGAAAACCTAATAGTACAGGTACAAGTTTCCCGGCCTGATATTTGGTAGAGCGTGTTTTGTCGTCACGTGCCTAACGTATTGGTGTGTACGAGTTCTACACTGGTGCACTAGAGTGCCACAGTGTTTTTATGAAAATTCGAAGTTATCCATGTGTTCCATGTTATGAAACATGCTATGTTTCAGGGGCACGGAAGAGGAAAACTTCTATATCAGGAGGCTAGTTTTATCCGGGAAGAAGGGGATAGTTGCGTTAGCATCTATTGATTACACAAAGAAAATCGAGGAATTTATCAGCACTGGAAAAAACAGAGAGGGGGCGCAGGTTAAAGAACATGTTTTGGCGCAACGCGCTCTCGTTGGTTGTTCTCTTGGGGGTGAAAGGGGTGTTTGCTTCGACTTGCTCGAAAAATTAAAAAAGAAATAAACATTTGGTTGCAGTTCGGTGCAGGTCCTTGACGTTTTTATTCTCGATCCTTGCCCTACCCAGCACTGTGTTTTTTTTTAATTCTTTTTAATTGAAACATGTACCAACCAGTCCAAACACTCGCTCTTTTCAATGTTATGTTCCTTATTTTACGATCGAGGTATCATATATCATAATCTGTGACCGAGTCAAAAACGGAACATAAACAAGGTCCCATGACTTGAAGATGGCGTTTCGTGTGACGTGGGGCCAGGACACGACAGCGGTATCGATACAAGCGAGCTCTTGAGGATGGTTAAAAAAATGCGAACTTAGTGGAGCAATATGTGGCCAGACGTGTGGAGGTCTCGCAAAATTATGCGGTGCACTTCTCAAAACTTAGAAATCAACTTTATGATACTTCACACGTAGAAGCAACATTTTGAGAGAACACAGTGCGAATAAATGGATTTCAATGACATAAGTATAGTAGGATTCTCAAGACTGCAGGCTGAGGAAACATGAGCGATGGGCGAGAAAGAAACACAAACACGACATGGCTGCGTCGCCCATCGATCGCGGAGGCTTCCTCAAGTTGAGGTTACTCCAACAGCTAGTCTGCATCTGCGTCATAATATGTATAGGTCGTGACGACACGTGGCTTATTCCGTTGTTTGGCGTAGCACTCCCGGAGTCCAGAGGGGGATTCGGGAGGAATGAAATCGATACTTTCCAGATGCGGACGTATAAGGAAGGAATAATGAACGATTGATTGATTGAACGAATGGTAAAGGCAAAAATGTATATGCTAGTCGCAAACCAGTTGTGACTAGCTACTTCACGACGCGTTATTGCGGACTCGCTATCAGTAAAATAAATTTTACTTTGAAACTTTACTTTCTGCGAGTTTATTGACACGTCGTATATACAGACATTCTACCTTGAAAAGTTTACTTTCAAAGTTGGATTTATGAGAGATCCATTTTTCAACTCAGTCTATTCCTACATTGTTTACTTGAGCGTAGTCCCATTGTTCCGATTATGGGCTCAGTATCAAGCTGGACGACTGTATCCCTTTAGGAAGGAACCTGCGACGTCAGCTGACATTTTTATTTTCTCTTTATTTTGGTAGGGAGGCGGAAGACTTCCATTTTGAACAGATCAGAAGAGGAAACAACATTCTGAATGACAGAAGGCTGTGACAGAACTTACCTTAATCGATGTTATAGCAGTGTACAAGCGCCGCAGTTCCCTTGGGTGCCCTTGATTGGTTGATAAGTGTTGTCGAATGGTTCGACGAATACCTGCTACGGTAAAGTACAAAATAAATAAATAAATGTTAAGGGAATGCGAGCCTGACCAAGGTCACAGGGACCAACTGTGCTATGTGGCTCAGTGCAGCATCGCACTACGGAGCCTATAGTAGTATTAGAGTCCTACAAACCTCTGTTGGATGTCACATGATATTTGCCCACGTACCCTGCAGGTCACATGTCACACTTGGGCCCTGCACTGATGGTTCACTGCTTCCGACGATCACTTTCGGCACGATCGTCATAGGCTTTTCAAGGTCAGACCAATGGCCCTCCTGCAACGTGCCATGTGACTTACAAGGTACCCTCATGATCTGACATCGTTAGAGATGAGACGTGACGTCACAGGTGTGTCGGAAAGGGTCTTGTCTCAAATTCCGTATAAGGCCATCTCCATGCTTTGTAATTACACACTTCACTTGACGTTCCAAGGTGTTTGTGGTAGAAAGCGTGTAAAAAACAATGATTGGTGGACAGTCGGAGTTCACTTTAAGAGTGGAATAAAACCAAAACCAGCTCCCATGGCATAGTGGTCAGGAGGATCGCTCTGCCACGCCCAGACTTGCACGTTCCACGGGTTCTAATCCTGTCACCGGCTGTGCTGTCTGAGGTTTTCCTTGGGTTTTCCGAAGACTCAGACCAATGTCCCCCACAGTTCCCTCTGAAGTCGGCCCAGGACGCCACATTAACCTTCCTGTCACCAACTCCTTCCTGCTGTCCTCTCTCCATTTGTTCACGCCTGTACTCCGCTCATAGCCACAGTTGCTTCGCGGCGATCACACAAATTAAAATGAAAAAAAAAATATTTAAAAAGACAATAAAAATTGCGCTAAGTATTCCGGCAACAACAGACGTTCATAAGGTCATGCCCACGAACTGTAAAATAACTCATAATCTGTCCGTAATCCTTTACATGCCCCCCTTCCCATGTCTGTAATATTCTTGAGCTTTAATTCCTCCTAACACAGCCGCTCCTAGCCATCTTGTTGGAAGACACATCCGTCACGTGGACATTACGTTTATATTCACGAACGACCGTTACAATTGTAATATCTTATACTCGACAAAACTGCACAAATATAAAAATGTGTATCATAATATGCATTAATTAAGCTAGAAGGGAAAATGTCTTATGAACTATGTGAGCAACACTTACACTCAGTCACTGCACGGTCACTAAGAAAGAGATAACGTTCGAGGGGGTACTTCACGTGATGCCTTCATGGGTTCTTATCGTCTTATCAGTTGTTTTTCCACCTGCAGGCCACCCATGGTGACCTTTCCTAGCGAGGACATCATTAAACTTACACTTTATATGACGAACTATGAGAAAAAGCCGACAGCTATTGTTGACAAAGACACCACTAGACACGAGAAGGGATGGCGCAGTGACATTGTTCCCCACTGCGGATGCTACGAACCGCATGAGACTATAAGAGGACAATGATGGGCGAACTACAGAGGTATTTATTGATAGTAACATTTACTGTGAACATTCGAATTAACCGTAACACGCCCGCCGAAAAAGGGAAAAAAAGGCCGACGGCACAAGTAGGTGGGAATTCTGAGCGAGCATCGGTGAGAGTGACGCTTTATATTAATCCAAGGAGAAGCAAGGGCACGCTTCGGTGATCCTTGGGAAATTTAAGTAGCAACCTTTCGGATGCAGCGTACGCTATTTACTGTGACGATACAGATTAATAGATAACGAGTCGCAGAGGAGTTACAGGATCAGCGAAGATAAACGCAAGAAAATGCCGCTTCTAAAAATACGCAATACAATCGATAAAAACAATTCTCAAACACAGTGAGAACAGTAAAAAAGTAGTGAAACACTACAACGCAGCGTAAATAATAGTGAAAATATACGCATTGTGGATCTCACCTGACTCTGGACTTCCAGTGATGTTCACTTGAAGAGATGGAGATTCATCGCATCACATGGCGGGGTCTGGAGCGACGCTTATGGGAAACCTGCTTATGTGGTAGGCTGATAAGGCGTTATCTTTCACCGCGTCTTTGTTTGTCGTGCGAGTAAGTATCACCTCCTGGTGCGGGAATGTGGCTTTAGAGTAAGACTGAAGGTATAGGGTTACACCACTAGGTGCAAGCAGCACTTAAATGGTAAATCGTTGTTTAAGTTGTAAAATAGCACAGTATAGTAGCATAGCATGGTTTGGTATATGATGTCTTTTAAGTAAATGTAGAATAGAATGTGGTGATCTCACATTCATAGTATATGCTTTGATTGAGAGAGCAGAGATGACGTCATGGGGTATGGTTGCTTTGGAGCGAGTATCTTCGTAAATGAAGGTGGTATAATGCGGGGAAAATATAATAGAGGAGAGGATATTGTTGGCACTTTCCCCCACAGTCGGTGCGAAATTCAACACGATCCCATTTTAAAACCTTTTTTGTCTTTCTGCGTTGAAGACATTACGTAATATACTTGTTACAGTCCCTGTTGTCTTCCCAGACCTTATGCGACTCTGTTCTACCGTCCCTGGACTATAAGGCAAACACCTTTGCAGCTCCTCTGGCGTTATAGGGAAGAATGGAGTGAGTCTTTCAGCTCGATTTGGCTCGATAAAATCTCGAGACGGAGTTTGCATAAGGCACAAGTCCTAAATAGACGCTAATGCGAAGGAGATTATAAATTTTAAAGTTAACGCTACCCACACGAAGGTTATTCGTTTATAGAATGCTCGAATGGAGAACGTTCGAAATGGTGACGCCAGATTTGCCTGGTCTCGGTATGATTTACGACGGAAATGTTCCTGAAATGATGATGTCGTGATGGTATTCGACATAAATATGTTTTTAGCAGAGCAAGCGTTTGGGTTGGTTGGTTCATATTGCATTAAAAACAATTAAAAACACCCAGTGCTGAGAGGGGTGAGAGGGGAGTCACGGGTTTGTTCGAAAAAAGAAAAATAAACTTCACTTGGTTGCAGTTCACTGCCGGTCTTGGTCCTCTTTTTTATCCTCTGTCCTCGTCCTACCCAGCACTGGGGGTTTTTAATTGTTTTTAATCCAATGTTTGTAGAGTGTGTATTTCAATGGAACCGCGTTAAACCCTTCCGGGTATTTGCTTCTACCTGCAATATGTCTTCTGTAGTAGATCATTCGAGACAACTTCGAGAGTCTGACTGCAGAACAGATGTCTTCCTTCAAATAGACCACGTCACGGTGAAGAGTTCGTCAAAGAATGTTGTCTGTGAATCGAATAGCGCTCTCTTTTCTGCGAAGGAATGCTGCTGAACGACTAGCATTTGTTTACATGCATCCATTTACATCTGCATGCACTCATGTCGTGTGCGTGTAAGATGCGTTTCCTTTTGTTTCGTAAATGTATTCCTCCGTGCTCTAAAGACTTTGACGATGCAGATATATTATTAAACTGAGCAGACATTCTAGCCAGTCCTTCTGTCCTCCGTGTAATTCAAACCAGTAAAACTGCGCGATCCTCCTCTCTAGTTGTCGCCGTCTGTTCCCCGTCATGGCAGCCAGTTGTCTTTTGAGTTGTCAGGAAATAATACAAAAACTAGCACGGCAGCTCCCAGAGTGTTCAATGTAATGATGGTGCTTATCTATTCTCAAAACCTGTTGCAAACAGTATGTTTGATGCTCTCTTTGATAGATAAGGTCTCCTCTTGTGCCCCGTCCCTTTGAAAATAACTGATCAGGCGATAACAACGCACGAAGCCATCACGTGCAATTCCACTCGTAAGTGGACTCCTCGTTGAATCCTTTGTAATGGACAAAACGCTTAAGTTTACACAACGATATGAAGTAAACCAAGGACGACAACAACAAGTAAATGAGGATCAATGATAATATGGGGCCAAACTTAAGAGTCAAAAAGCAAACTAATAACACTGGAAAGAATATCGTCTTGTTTCCGAGCCCGATTACAGCAACCTTCGTGACCGTGATGAAATCTTAGTTAGTTAGTTTAACGCAAGGATTTTCCTCACCTAAAATGCCCCAAGGGTGGCTGTTATCACGCCCAGAAATGAGACAGATTTTTTTTTCAAGTGTTATTATTAGGGTTGACGGGAACTGTACGTTAGCAAGGATTAAAGTTGTCTCAGTATGAGAACAAATCCTTAACCTTGGTAAATTATTGCAATGGTCTTCTTCCTGTTTGTAAACAAATCATGTCATTGTGTTCGACAGTGCCACCAATTTGATAGAGTTGAACTACGCTCGAAGGCAAGGGCGAACAAGGTCGCGCTCGAAAGCCATGGTCTCGAGAGGATTAGAAATGGTCCACGAAGGGGACGCGACCTTCGGTCCAACCTTTCTTTCAATTGGAGGCAGTGAACAAGTGCACACTCGTGCAGCCCAGCCCTTCTCCTTCGGATTTGTTTCAGTCTCTTTACCAACGTCACGATGACGTTTCTCGGGTAGAGAAATTTCTCGCGTAGATGTCTATTCTGTGTGAAACCAAAGATCCTTAAACGTCCGGGATCTACGTATCAATAATAAAGTGCAGATAACGGTGACAGATGATCTAAGCTTCAATACAATATAATTTTCGACATATAATAGCAATCTTGTTGGGTTGACACTGGGATTCAATGCTTTAAAGGCTCGTCAAGAAATGAATTCCGGAGTTACGCAGGGGCGGAGATCAAAGTGGTGAGCGTGATGACAATTGTGCCGCAGATGAGGCTATTTGCTCCATGCAGTACTAGTATGATAATGATTTTTTGGCGTAAATGAAAAGGAAACATCTAGCATAACAATATATGTTGTCTATTTTAGACAAGCATATGAAAATGAACTTTTACACTCTGTGCACAACTTCGGAGAGCAAATGTTCGTCCTCTCCTAGCACAATCTCCACCTGATGCTTAGCTGAGTAGTTATAGCAGTGGTAATATAAACTAGCAGCCGCAGTTTAGTGTTGCCGGTAAATACAGCGGCTTGTCTGTGCCACGCATTTGCCTGAGACCGCTACGTCTGTGCCGAAGATTTGTTCTTTCACACTATAAATGTGCACGAATACCAGTGATCCCATTCACTTTTCAACATCGCTGATTAATTTTTATTGCAATAAATTTACCTAGGAACAGCGTGCACCGAAACATATGCGAACTATACCAACCAAACGGCACGCTACAGGAAATGTTTGCACATAATTCTCGCAAGAGGCGTTGAAGGCCAAGGAGCGGAAGTGCCGGCTGTGAAACGCATAGTCCCTACGCAAGCTGTGCTGATGCAAATATTTCCCGTCTATCGAAAACATGTCACTTCCACAATCTCTCTCTCTCTCCAGGGAACTTCTTGTTTTATACACTACTTCGCAATGATCTAACAAGACCACACAGCCACAACTTTTTACATGATCATTCGTTACCACATTGCCCTTCTTGAGGGCTGCTGTTGACAAGAAAGCTTGTTTCACATGCTGAAAAGGATCGGAACGCGAAAAATGGCCGAGTGTTTTGTTGTATACGTAGAAGAGGGTGGCACCTGGAGGGTCCCCACTGAACAACAGTATCTGAGGGGAAAACAATATCCGCGCGTCTCAGATGCAAAAAATAAAGAAGAAAGCACGCAAAATCACGGAAACGCGTTAGCATTAAAACTTGAAACCCCCTTTTGAAATTCCCCTTCGCAAACGTTACACAACCCTTCACAACGACCCTCCACAATGCTAACGCAAGACAGCATTCGCAGCCAAACCAGCCTTTGTGCTTCCTCCGATTCAGCTTGGCGGCGACAGGGGTACTGAGCTATCATAGTCATAGAGGCCTATCCTAATGGAAAACTCATGTGACCTCCGGCGCTGAACGAATGACATGATCTACAAATTATATACAGCTATACTAGAGTGCCCAAACTTCGCTTGTTCCTGCTATGAGGGTTGTGACGCGAATGTTATGGAGTCAGCAAGGCTTATCCCCCTTCAGGCCTCCCCCAAGGCCCCCTTATCCCCTCTTCATATGTTGACTTGTTGAACTTTCTCAACTAAACCCTGAGCGCGCAACGACCTTCGGCCAATGGGCACCGACATGATGCCTAACACAACGATACCACGTGATCATGACGTAGAAATATATATATATATATATATATATATATACTCATGGAACGATGCGACAGCACCAGAAGACACGTGTTTCGCCGTGTTTGTGGCTCGTCAGCCCTGCGTGGCTGCGCATCGTTCGGGATTGGCAAACCAGGGGTCACTCAGCGAGCGATATACACCTGGGAGGGTGACTGAGCACTCCTCAATGCCACAGTGCAAGCCAGTGAATTATAAAGAGGGGGGAAAAGCCATTAAAAAAATTCAAACTTACAGATTAAGATGGCTTCAAAATTCAAACTTACAGATTAAGATGGCTTCTATGACTGCAATACGTGCAGCCATAGAAGCCATCTTAATCTGTAAGTTTGAATTTCAAACACGTCTAGCGTCATCTACTTATCTTTTTAATGGCTTTTTCCCCCTCTTTATAATTCACTGGCTTGCACTGTGGCATTGAGGAGTGCTCAGTCACCCTTCCAGGTGTATATCGCTCGCTGAGTGATCCCTGGTTTGCTAATCCCGAACGATGTGAAGCTACCCAGGGCTGACGAGCCGCAAACACGGCGAAACACGTGTCCTCTGGTGCTGTCGCATCGTTCCATGAGTATATGTTTCTCTACGTGCAGCCATAAAAGCCATCTTAATCTGTAAGTTTGAATTTCAAACACGGCTAGCGTCATTTATTTATTTTTTTAATGGCTTTTTCCCCCTCTTTATAATTCACTGGCTTGCACTGTGGCATTGAGGAGTGCTCAGTCACCCTCCCAGGTGTGTATCGCTCGCTGAGTGACCCCTGGTTTGCCAATCCCGAACGATGCGAAGCTACCCAGGGCTGACGAGCCGCAAACACGGCGAAACACGTGTCCTCTGGTGCTGTCGCATCGTTCCTTGAGTATATGTTTCTCTACGTGCAGCAATAGAAGCCATCTTAATCTGTAAGTTTGAATTTCAAACACGTCTAGCGTCATTTACTTATTTTTTAATGGCTTTTCCCCCTCTTTATATATATATAAATATATATATATATATATATAGAACAAATAGGCTAATATATCAGACGGCTACGAAGTTGAATAAAAGTGAAATAATAAGACTTGGACTACAGATTACAGGAACGTTAACAAAAACTAATTTATTTAATGGGCATTTTAACACATAGATTAAAAAAAGAATGGTCGACGTTTCGACAGTGGCACTGTCTTCGTCAGGACCTGACGAAGACAGTGCCACTGTCGAAACGTCGACCATTCTTTTTTTAATCTATGTGTTAAAATGCCCATTAAATAAATTAGTTTTTGTTAACGTTCCTGTAATCTGTAGTCCAAGTCTTATTATTTCACTTTTATATATATATATATATATATATATATATATATATGTACTCTACAAAATGGAGGTTCGAACGACCAGGATGTTGTATATAGATAGGGGAGAAAAGACACCAGAGACTGAAGTAGGGAGTGGAGGAAAGTTATTTATTAAGCTGGCATTTAAACTAAGGGTCTGGGGAAGTCTACGTTTCGGCGGAAGCTCCGCTTTCTTCGGGACTGAGAAGAAAATCTATGTACAAGATCTTTTAAAAGGTTACAAAAGTGTCGTCACAGCCGGTACAATTCCGCTGCGAGGCAGTCGTCAGTGAGTCATGTTCTGGAAGATTCCTTAAGGTTCCTGGGTCATCGGCCGGGAGATTACGTGTCAGAGCCTTGGAGTTCCAGAAAGGTGTGGGGTCGCGCTCGTTGAAAACCTGTTGTCCGGGGTGTTCTTAGCGTCTTTGTGTCCAGCTGTAAAGAAAAGAAGAAAAGAGGCAGCAGGCACTCCGAGGACACACAGAAAAAAAGTTATCCGGATATGCTTCTTACAGTTGATAGCACTCCTTTATCCTCATTTATTAAAGATTGGAATTTGCAGATCAAGTACGATTCGCGTTGCTCTATGCAGCGATCGGATGTGAAATTTGACTCTAAAATAAAAAGTGCAACGTTATTAATGGAATGACTGGGTCGACTAAAATGGCGGGAAACCGGGAGGCTACCTTTTTTCGAAACATCTGATCGGTGGTTATTGAATGGAATCCTAAATGAATTTTTACTTTGACCTACATATTGCGCGGAGCATGTTGTATATTGAATGATATAAATAATGTTACTGGAGTTACAGTCAAAGTCGCCATTGATTTTAAGGGAGAAGTCGGAGTTTGTACTCTTGACCGCTGCCGTGCTTTGCATTGATTTGCATATTTGGCATCTTTTACCATTGCATGGATGGCATCCCGCCGTATAGGTGTTAATGGTTTGGGAACTTTGGAGTTGACTAGTCTGTCTTGAAGGTTGCGGGCACGTCTGTGGGTAACTCGTGGCTCCTCGGCAAATATGTGTCGTGTCCGTTCAGACTGCAGAAGGATGCTATGGTGGCGGTGGAGGATACTGTTAATATTACCCGCGCCTGCACCTAAGGTAAGAACAAGGTTTACGCGGTCGCCCTTGGGTTCGTCGTTGCGTTTACCGAATAAGTTCATCCGGTCTATTTGTTGTGCTTTGGACAGGGCGTCTTTTACTAGACTGGGTGGAAAATTACGATTAACGAAGGTCTGCTCTAATTCCGCGAGGTTTTTGTTTAGAACATCGTCGTCCGAGCAGATCCTCCTGTATCGGAGTGCCTGGCTATAAGGAGTGGCGAATTTAGTATGGCGCGGGTGGCAACTGTTAAAGGAAAGGTACTGCTGAGCATCAGTTGGCTTTCGGTACAGGTCAGTGGAAAATCCCTTCTCGGTTAAGGTTACTTTTACATCTAGGAAATCAACAGTCGTTGCCGAGAAGGAGTGGGTGAACTTCATGGCGGGGTGTACCAGATTGAAATCGCGAATGAATCCTGTGAGATCTTTTTCGGAGTGTCGTCCAGGAAGCGTTTGTATAGACTAGGTTTTTTGTCGCGCACGGCTAGAAATTTTTCCTCTAGCGCGCCCATGAAAATATTTGCGTACGTTGGTGCCATCTTAGTTCCCATAGCTGTGCCATTTATTTGTAGATAGTGGCGGCCGTCAAATTCGAAGTTATTATTTTTGAGGATCAAGTTGAGTAGAGTTGGTAATACAGATTGGTCAACCGCGCGATGGGAGTACTTCAGTACGCCGCCTCCGCTGCTAGCACGCCATCCTCATGTGGGATGTTAGTGTAACCGGAGGTAACGTCTAGCGTTACAAGCAAGCCTGCATTGGGTGGTTGGCATTTGCTAAGTAATTCGAGGAAATGGTTGGTGTCCTTAATATATGAGGGTAATCGGGGAGGTATATCTTTAAGGAGGTGGTCAACGAAGCTAGAAATTTTCTCCGTGGCGGTGCCGATTGAGGAAACTATAGGTCGCCCTGGGTTTCCCGGTTTATGGGTTTTCGGTAGCATGTAGAACCTGCCTGGTTTAGGGTTGTGGGGGGCTAGAAATTTATATAGGCAGGAGTCGATTATTTCACGCGCTTTTAGGGATTTTAGGGTTTTGGTGATTTCGGCAGCTATCTTATTTGTTGGATCACTGTCAAGCGGCTTATAGAACGTGTTACAGCCCAGTTGTCGGAAGCCCTCGTTAAGGTAGTCCTGTTTGTTCATCACTACGATTGCCCCTTCCTTGTCTGCCCTTTTGATAATGATATCGCCACAGTTCTGTAAGTCGGAGAGGCTGCGCTGCTCAGCTGCTGTTAAATTTGGTTTAGTTTTGCGGTTAGATGAATTGTTGTATGCGTCAAGTACATCCCTTTGAACAGCCTTGATGTACATATCCAGGGCGTTGTCGCGGTTGGCATCGGGTGTGAAATCAGAAGTTGGTTTAAAGGGATTCGGATTGGAGTTAGGTTTGGTGAAAAAATATTCTTTTAGGCGCGTATGCCTTGCGAAATTGTCCAAATCAAGATGGAGTTGATGTTCATTTAGTTTAGCGTTGTTGGGGCAGAATGACAGACCCCGATTCAGAAGTGAGAATTCTGAGTCGGTGAGGGTGCGGGATGACAAGTTCACAACGTTTTGTGATACAGTTACACGTTGTTGGACGGAAGAGGCCGCACCATCCAATTCACCATCATGGTCACGTGGAAGTTGGGGCAGTAATATTGAGTAGAGGTGACCGTTTGTTTATTTACCGAGATACTTTCTGGGAGCGTTTCATTATTATCAGCTAAAATAGGTTAGCATACTCCGTCCCTGGCAAGCATTTTGCGTTTAGTTCCCGATACGAGCTGTTCACGGGACCTGCAAAATTTTGACAATTCTTCTTGATGGGCGTCGGATAATGTGGTCGTATCGTGGATGATTTTCGCTTCCCGAGAAAGTTCGTTAATGGAGTCATCGCAATGAGAGATTAGTACATCTATGAGCGCAGCAGAGGCATTTTGAACGATGTTATTCCACTGACGGGGAAGTCTATCATCGAGGGCGAATGTCGGGTTCACTTTAATGGTCAACGCTCTAGGAGTTTTTTCTTGCTCTTTGTAAAGTTTGATTGCGACGCGGTGAGAATTGTAGCGTATTTTCTTGTCGCATACTTGACGGAGCCTAAAGAACGATTCAGTCTCGGGAGATATGTCGGCGACGTATCTCCCCAGACTGAAGTGGGCTGCAAGTGGACAATAGAATCGCTTCAGTGAACGTGTACAAGCAGTCTCATACCTAAGATTTTTGGTTTTCGGCATATCGTTCATCATTTATCTGTGGCTTGTGAGAAGCGGAGGGATGGAGGAAACAAAAGCAAGTTTTCTGTGCACACGGTAAACGGAATTCAAGGTTCTTTAGCCATTTCAGCTATATGAAGTCCCTGGGAAAGGTTAAGCGGGTTGGGACGCTTTCATAGATGTGGTTTGTTACATCATGGGTGCATGCTTTCCACACCATGACACTGATTAAAAATGATTATTTTTGTTACACGTTATGACTCGCAAGATAAAAACCCTCGAACAGATAACCGACTAAAGCACACATGCCACATACCTCAGAGCTACAACCAATCCCATTGGAAGCCAGTCTGTGGCATCAATGCTTCAGCAGTTCACGGTACCATTTCATACACTGTTATTCCCATGTTGGTTGCAACGCACACCTTGGTACAAAGAACCTTCTTTTACGTTCATGTGGAATGATTCTGTTGCAGAATGATAAGTGGGCTATGACCTCGTTTTTGCTATTAGACTGACCACAAGAACACTTGACCGGCACCGAGGATTTGTTCATCTTGCAGTGTCCTAGCTCACCTGTGGTGAGGACTATGCAGGTCAGTTAGGCAGTTGAATGATCTCTGCTTATGGCAACAAAATTATGTGTTATGCGGAAACAGCTTATTTAAAGCAGGATGGGGCAAAGGTATGCGCATGCCCCGATGTTTCCTGACGTGACCTGGTACGTTGAAGAGACAAACAACTCACCTAACGAATCTGTTTCTCTTATCAGTGTGATTTTTCTTCTGTTTTTTTTCTCCCATTTTACAAGTTTATGATCTAGGTACATAATGACCCACTGAAGAGTACAATATAATAAATAGTATAAAATTATTAGTGCGAAATAAGTTGAGTGATCGTTTACCCTCGCGCATGAATCACCCAACTCGAACACTATTTGTTTTTCTTGTCCTGATGATGGCTGTTCTGATGCCTGTCGGCTAGATAAAGCCTTATAAAGACTTATCTCTAACTGCAGTCGGCGTGCGACTTCTTTGTTGTTCGCGACACATTGGAGTCTGAGAAGCACTCTTGTCCGACCAATCAGATAAAAAAGCAAAGGGACGACAGCAAACGATTCGTTAAGTGGAGCTGTTTCTCTTTTAACGTACCACACTAGGTAAACACGGACCCATGCACTCACCTTTATCGCGCACATTTATGACGATTTAGATGTGGTATTTCTATTGTAAAGAATTCCAAGGAGATCGTTTAGCCGCTGGTAACCTTGTCTGGTGCTATATTGTGTGCTGCCGCGTCGAAACTTCAAATATTTCGAATATTTCAAATTAATAGACACTCCCATTTTACAAGTTTATGATCGAGGTACATAATGACCCACTGAAGAGTACAATATAATAAATAGTATAAAATTATTAGTGCGAAATAAGTTGAGTGATCGTTTACCCTCGCGCATGAATACATGTCCAGCACTTGCTCAACCTTGACGTAGTCCCACGTGGAGCACGTGGTTTTACTCCCATGGTGCATTCTCTATTTTCTCTTTCTTCGGGGACGTCGAGCTTAACCGTCCTCATGGTTCGTAGTTTTCGTACTACCGAGGGCGCACATGATATCGTTTGACTACAACGCGTTTTCTTTACTGCATCCTACACTTGCACGAATATGAATGGAGAATGTCGCGGAGAACTCGCTGAACTTGCACTTCCATTTCCTCCTTATCGTCAGCATCGCGATAGTTGATCATGATATCAAGACCATTCATCCTCCCACCAAGACAGCTTCATGACCAAAGCTTGCGCATGCTGTCTTGTCAAAGGAATGCTTCATTAGCCAACACATCGGAACACCGGAGAGGAACACGCGGAACCGTGCGAGGAGGACGTGTGAGTTCTTGTCGAACTCTTGTAGCCGCATTTTTTCGCATTTCGGGCACCGTTCCACACACAACCGAAAAAAAAAAAAGAAAACACCGTCGTCAAGCAGGCTCGTGGAAGATCGTGTCACAGGACCACTTTAATCGAATGTGCATCCCGTTTCATCTGTCCTTCCTTTCGCTCTTCCTTCCTTCGTTTCTAGGCTGAACTAAGACTAGCACACTGCACTGTGCATCAGGAAAACGCTATTGTCGATGGTAACGCGATCGCGTGCACAAATTGTTCGTCGTATTAGCGAGGAAGTGTCAGTTTAAGAGCAACGGGCGCGCATTAAAGATTGCTTCGAACGTGATTGTCATACATTCATTTCAGTTGCTTTGTCAAAGACAAGAGGGAGTACTGCATCAATCAAACACGGTGATATGTATGCCTTAAGGCGATAGCCCGGAGCTCCGGACAGTATTCGGATTGCGACGGCATTCGATTATTTTCCACACGTACGTTATTCACATAAAATAGAAAGGTTCCCTGTTTTACAGAACACGAATAAAATACGTCGTACTAAGGTGTTATAAGCTAGTAGTTTGGTCGCCATCGGATAAGTTTTTAAGGATCGCTTTAGATACCCTTAACTTCTCTAAGGCTTTGGAAGTAATTGACTCAATGTGATCTGACCACCCGAGGCGCCACAATGTGCTAAAAGTCGAGTGTAATGGGGGTGGGCGGTATGGGTCTTATCAAAGTACTTCAGTTTCACGAAAGTGTTCAAGGCCTTCCACGTACCCGTCTAGCCCCGTTGCACTCGACTCTCAGTACATTGTGCCGCCTGGGACGTCAGCTTATATTTAAATATAACCCCTAATTATTTTAACGAACGCACTAGTTTCACATTTTGCCCACACATTTTCTAGTCAAATACCATCAGAGTATTGCGGTTGGAAAAAGTCATGGTAACACATTTGTCAATATTAAAGAGTTTTAGCAGACCGTTGATAACGTGGCTAGCGACTCACCGTATCAACCGGAACCAATTAGTGGATAAGATTCTGAGTCACGCACGAGTGCCATTGGTTCCGATAGAGATGATAACTTTATCAACGGTATACTAAAACTCACTATTAATTTCCATGTCCCAGTTGCGGCACCAATTAATTATCCTATTTAATGATTCCTGGAGAAGGACCTGGTCATTTGCCGATGTGGCTTCGCTATAAATGACCCAGTTGTGGGCATATCAACGTATCTTTGGTGGTACTTCCTTTACAATATCATCAATAAACAGTATAAACAACAGTGGACACGGCACTGATCCCTGGGGTACCCCCGACGTTGCAGGAACTTCTGTAGACAAACAATGATTGGACAAAATTATCTGTGTACATCCGGATAAGTAACAATTCACCTAGTTGTGTTATTATTATTTATCAAACTGTTTCGTTTCAAAAGAAGCTTCTGTGCCAAACTTTATTAAACGCCTTACGCATGTCTATAAAGATAAAATCATATTGGTTATTAGCGTTAATGCGAGATAGAAGGCTGAACACAAACGCAATCAACTGGGTAGTATTTGAATATCCTCGCCTAAAACCGTACTCATGATTAGACAAAAGCGTGCTATATTCCAAAACAAACCACGCCCATTGATTAATCTTAAAACCATACGAAAAGCACTTTTCTTTGATTTAATAAAGGTGTTACTCGTTGCCGTTCCGGCTGTATGTGCTCCCGGTAAAGGACACTATAGGGCGTGCTACTAATACCGTAAAACTGGAAATTTTTGGGACGACTTAATTTCAAAGAATTTAACGATCGAACTCTTTTACAACGTAATATAATAGCGGGAATGTAAAAGAATAACCACTGGAACTCGCGAAGAAATGAGCCCCACAAATAGAGACCTACTCATTAACTGTCTGCGTTTCAGAAATTCGTTCTTCTCAAATATTTCTATAATTGAAACCGACACTTCAACATCAATAGTTTATGCGCATATTGTATCACTTCGGATTGTAGGCTTGAGGGGAGGAGGTTGAAGCGAATAAAGGGCGAGCGAAGGAAATTCACTGCATGATTATGATATTCACTTCGGGGGCGACCGCTTAACCCCCATTGATGTCGTTCTCGCGGGATTGGAGTTCATGGCAAGCCTATACATAAGCCTGGCTGGATGTAGAGGGTTGATTGCACTGCCGCCAGTGTCATCAAGCCCAGAACCCGCGATTTCCGCTTCCGTCCGCTTCCACAGGGGTTCGCGAAGTTACCATCTAACGAACCCACTCCAGAAACTCGCTCCCACACGAATAGACGAATTCAGAAAAGTGCTCTTTGCTCTCAGTGCTCTCTGCGCACGTATTGCATCCTGGGCGCTTGCTGAGCAGAGAAACGAAGAATAATCTTTCACATTTCGCTTTCGCTGACCTTGACGCATCGTGGGCAATGGACCGGTAGGGAAGAAATTGGAACAATTTGGAGGTCACCCGTTTCTTTGGTATTAGTAAACTCCCACAGTTCAAGGCGACGCTAAGCACTCTGGGGTTTTCGGAACTCGTCTATTCGTGAGTCCTTGAGACTGCGAAATCAACCAGTTTTGCAGTACTAGGGAGTTTTAGTGAATAATCGTCAATCAAATGATGTGTTAACCCTTTCGCCAGGGCTCAACGAGAAGATGTTCCGTCTACCCAGTGGTCACAAACGACACCGTTCGCGAACCGCTTGGCCGAAAACGATTAATTAAAATTCCCTATAAGCTCTCACACAGGGTACACAACCCGTCACATAGGTACGCAAACCGGCATATTGATCGTTTACCGTGCTGCTGCATGTAACTAGGTGCGGCACATTCTAGGGGCTAGAGTACGCTACAGTGTATCCCTTAAAATGCGCGGAATGTCCTGCCGTTTAGTGCAGCTGGCAAAACGATGCAATAAAGTGTCTCTTATTAGATAAGAGCGAACTGTTACTTCCTACCCAAGCAGCACAATGTACTGAAAGTCGAGTGCAATAGGGGTGGACGGCATGTGTCTTATCAATGTTCTTTAGTTTCTCGAGTCTGTTCAAGGCCTTCCACCTACCCGTCCACCCCTATTGCACTCGACTTTCAGTACATTTTGCTGCTTGGGTAGTCAACCACACTATCGGTATCCTGATAAAGGTGTACGCCGTAAGGAACTTATGAAATCGCTCTGCAATCTACTCTTCATATGAAGCAGCTCGCTTCCAAGGGCTTGCTATCACACAGTAACATGAAGTGGTGTGAGCCTTTGTGACTTATTCGTAAAAAAGCGGGTACTACCCAACGGTCACTTGTGCAGTCGTTGGTTACGTCAACTTACTGTTGTCCTGACAGGAAGTGGACTTTCAGAGGTGAGTCATTCGGAGCACGCCATAAGTGAATTATTTCGTCTCCAATCTTGCAATATATATTGAGCATCCGCTTTGCATATGCTTATGTGTTTAAAGATGGTGTAAATGCAGGAGATAGTAACGTTTATGTGATAAATAGGCAGAGAGGCATGCAGAGCCGTTGAAACAATTTAAAATTACTTTTCGGGGTCCATACGGATTCTATCATCTCTTCGCGATATGAAAGATTCTTTCATCCTCAGACTAATAAAAAAATGAAGACACGAGATTCATCCGTTGCGCCGATTGTAATTAAAACATGAATAAAGGTGCCGGTTTGGAGGTTCCTCTTTGCTTCCTCCGAATCGGCGCAAAATGGCAAGGGTAGTGCATGCAAGTAGGGGATAAGTCGAATTATCCCCTTTTTAGTATTTTTGTCGCAATGACATCTACGTACCAGTATGTACCTTGTAAATAAAATTTAGGACCATTATTACAATTTACTGACACGCTACAGGAACGTATGAAACGGGAAATGCATGCGTGGCAATGGGATGGACAGCCAGATGAAAGGTTTTCCGGAAATATCGGTAAATTGTTCTTCCATATCACTCAGTGCAGAAAAAATCTGCGAGTCTCAGAATTGAGCCTCTGTATATAATAGGATGATAAGTCGACTTATCCCCTTTTGTGTACTTTCATTGCAATGACATCTGCATAACGGTATGTCTGCAAAAGAAAATTTAGGGCCGTGTTACAATTAATTGAGCCGCTACGGGACGACAAGGAATGGGAAATGCATGCGTGGCAATGGGATGGACAGCCAGATCAGGCCCCTTTTCTACGCATGCATACAAATGGTGTAGCTTAAATTTTGCTACGATGCGGAAATGAACTTCTGCTTCCACTCGAAAAACATGTTCTTCCTACCTCACGTGGCCGTGTCAGCAGTGCTAGTCAGCGTTGTAATCGGAAAAACGTGCGCACTGTGCTAATAAGTCATATTTTGCTGGCAATGCAGAACGTTATTTTCAAGATTGTGCTCATTTAGCAACACGATAATCACGATCTAGGCTACTCCACTGCACAAAGGTAACTGGCCATCCTGCCGTCACCATGAAAGTCCGACCCGTGAAAACTTTTTTCTGCACGAAAACCCTGCGCGTGCGTTGTTATATTGAAAAAGGGGATATGTCATGCTCCTGGATTTCGTTCAATTTCTGCTAAATCACATACACAGAAATGATGGGAATGGGACATACATGTAGAGTAGACACATGCATATGTGTTACACATATTGCATTTGCATTATTCGTGGAAACTTATCTGCAATTACTTTACTAAATATTCACTCGCAGTTTTCTCGGTTTGGAATTTTTCGACTTATCCCCTTACTACATACTGAGGCTCAACTATGAAAGCACGCAAATTGTGCGAGCTGCCCCTTTCCGAATTTCGTTGTCCAAACAACCAGGGATCGGAACCGGTATTTTTTAGAGCCCCTCTCCAAAAAGAAAAAAAGAAACGCGGTCAGCGGTAGGGACGTTTACAGGGATTGGAACCGTTACTTTTATCGGTCCTGGTTTAACGGGTACTTCGGCAGTAATTTTGCTCCATGAAAGCGAGCATACCCTCCCCGCACACGGTTGTAAGAGCAGGATAGAACAGTTTCAGGTAAAAACACAAGACAAGTAATAAACGCATTCATTACTTACATATTATTTTACTGCATTGTACTCTCGTGGCCATCGTTGGCTCCGAAAAAAAAAAGCGAAGCATGCGAAATGAAAGTTAAAAGTTAGCATGTTTATATAATTAGTGAGCAAATGAGCCGCTCGCTACTGAGTTCATGGTCGATGTCCCAGGAATCTCTACCAAACTACATTTATTCGATGGCGCCTCCTGTTCACGAATTATTCAGCCGGGGGATTTTCGTGTCCCAGAAAACGTGTCATTGAATTATAATTAAAAAAAACACACACACCACCTTGTTGGAACTGAAAATTTGCGAACCCAGTGCAAAGCCAGTCGAGTGTATAAGGGAGAAAAAAATTAGCAGGACCTCTTTGGCTGCACGTATAGCATATGTGTATATATATGTTTGTAACTCAAACGTCGCCATGCCAGCACTGGACAGCTGTTTCGGCCTTATTGGGCCTCATCAGCAGTACGCAGGCAGGTAACGTTTGAGCGGATGGCGTCAGAAGGTCACATAACACGTGATTCCTCCTGTGAGGGTGAGGTAAATCACCACTGAAACTCCAGTGCAAAGCCAGTGAAGTATACTAGGCTACAAAATAACCGGAGCTCTTTGGCTGCACGTAAAGCTTTACGGACAGGATAGGAAAGCCGCTTCTTTGAAGATGCGCAATAAACCAAATAAAGAAAAAAAAAGACGTTCCTTCACGAATTTTTTGCGGACGATCTATCGAACGGATTTTTGTTCTGAAAACGGCTTTGGTATCTGGTGACCGAAGAGATCAGATGTTCTCATTGGAGCAACTTCGTAGCTGTTATAATTAAAAAGTTAATTATTGAAAGTTAATTAAGACATTGCCTTAGGAGTCTGTTAATGCCCCCCTAGGCAGTGCCCTTCAGCATATGCTATATTACAATTGATTTCATCTCGGAAAAAGTGATTGATATATTTTTAAAAATCTGTTCACACTTAACGTGGACACCCTGTATATATATATATATATATATATATATATATATAAGGAAAAAAAAATAGCCAGAGCTCTTTAGTTGCACGTATAGCATATGTTTGTAACTCAAACGTCGCCATGCCAGTACTGGACAGCTGTTTCGGTCTTGTTGGGCATCATCAACAGCACGCAGGCAGGCAACGTTTGAGTAGATGGCGTCAGAAGGTTACGTAACACGTGATTCCTCCCGTCAGGGTGAGATAACTCACTCACTGAAAGCCCAGTGCAGAGCCAGTGAAGTATAAAAGGAAAAAAAAAATAGCCAGAACTCTTTAGCTGCACGTATAGCATATGTTTGTAACTCAAACGTCGCCATGCCAGTACTGGACAGCTGTTTCGGCCTTGTTGGGCCTCATCAACAGTACGCAGGCAGGCAACGTTTGAGTGGATGGCGTCAGAAGGTTACGGAACACGTGATTCCTCCCGTCAGGGTGAGATAACTCACTCATTGAAAGCCCAGTGCAAAGCCAGTGAAGTATAAAAGAAAAAAAAAATAGCCAGAGCTCTTTAGCTGCACGTATAGCATATGTTTGTAACTCAAACGTCGCCATGCCAGTACTGGACAGCTGTTTCGGCCTTGTTGGGCCTCATCAACAGTACGCAGGCAGGCAACGTTTGAGTGGATGGGGTCAGAAGGTTACGTAACACGTGATTCCTCCCGTCAGGGTGAGATAACTCACTCACTGAAAGCCCAGTGCAAAGCCAGCGAAGTATAAAAGGAAAAAAAAAATAGCCAGAGCTCTTTAGCTGCACGTATAGCATATGTTTGTAACTCAAACGTCGCCATGCCAGTACTGGACAGCTGTTTCTGCCTTGTTGGGCCTCATCAACAGTACGCAGGCAGGCAACGTTTGAGTGGATGGCGTCAGAAGGTTACGTAACACGTGATTCCTCCCGTCAGGGTGAGATAACTCACTCACTGAAAGCCCAGTGCAAAGTCAGTGAAGTATAAAAGAAAAAAAAATAGCCAGAGCTCTTTAGCTGCACGTATAGCATATGTTTGTAACTCAAACGTCGCCATGCCAGTACTGGACAGCTGTTTCGGCCTTGTTGGGCCTCATCAACAGTACGCAGGCAGGCAACGTTTGAGTGGATGGCGTCAGAAGGGTACGTAACACGTGATTTCTCCCGTTAGGGTGAGATAACTCACTCACTGAAAGCCCAGTGCAAAGCCAGTGAAGTATAAAAGGAAAAAAAATTAGCCAGAGCTCTTTAGCTGCACGTATAGCATATGTTTGTAACTCAAACGTCGCCATGCCAGTACTGGACAGCTGTTTCGGCCTTGTTGGGCCTCATCAACAGTACGCAGGCAGGCAACGTTTGAGTGGGTGGCGTCAGAAGGTTACGTAACACGTGATTCCTCCCGTCAGGGTGAGATAACCCACTCACTGAAAGCACAGTGCAAAGCCAGTGAAGTATAAAAGTAAAAAAAAATAGCCAGAGCTGTTTAGCTGCACGTATAGCATGTGTTTGTAACTCAAACGTCGCTATGCCTGTGCAGCAGGACCTTGAGGAAATGCCAGTGAGCCTGAAAAAGAGACAAAAGAGCATATGTATTGTGCTGGGTTAGGAATGCAGGTTGCGAATAGCAGAAATGATTCCTGGATCTTCGTTTATCTGACACTGGAATTTATGAATGAGATAAGATTCGCGCTGTTCCCTGAGCCGCTGGGAAGGAAAGCCTGACTGCAGGGTGAAAATAGATATGTTGGTGATTGAGTGTCCTGGTTTACTGAAATGGCGCGACACTGGCAGATTAGGTGTCTTCGCGACGTCAGATTTGTGGTTATTGAATCGCGTTCTAAATGACGTAGCTGTCTGTCCGATATATTGGGCGTTGCATTCATTGCATTGAAGAAGATAGACAACATTGGAAGAATTACAGTTAAAGTCGCCATTAACGTTGACCCGATAATTAGAATTGGTACTTTCTGCAGAGTTAGCGGCTTGCATTGATTTACAAATTTGGCATCTACTTGCATTGCAAGGGTGGCAACCAATGTTATTTTCTGGAAGTTTGTTAATTTTGGCATTTACTAGTCTGTCTTGGATGTTCCGCGCCCGGCGATAACTTATGCGCGGTGGCTGTGAGAATATTTCCTTCATCCGATCAGGTTGTGAAAGAATTGTGTAGTGGCTGTTGAGTATCCGGCTAATGTTAGGAACGCTGCCATTGAATGTGACAGTGAGATTTACTGCAGAGTTTCCATTGGTTCGAGGAGATCTTTGGAGCAATTGCTGGCGATCTGTGGATCTTGCCCTGGCTATAGCGTCTTTCACAAGTTTGTCCGGGTATTCACGATCAATGAAGGTTTGTTCTAGTCGTTTGAGATGGTTGTCTAGTTCAGCATCGTTAGTGCATATTCTGCGGTAGCGCAATGCTTGACTATAAGGTATGGCTAACTTAGTATGTCTTGGATGGCAACTGCGGAACGATAAGTACTGCTGAGCATCTGTAGGCTCCCGGTATAAGTTGGTTGAGATACTGCCGTTTTGTAACTTGACTTCCACATCCAAGAAGGTAACAGTGGAGGCGGAGTAGTGAGAGGCAAATTGAATGTTAGGGTGAATTTGGTTGAACCGGTTGATGAACGTGAGAAGGTCGCTTTCAGAATGAGGCCATATGATAAAAATATCGTCTAAAAATCTCTTGTACACAAGTGGTTTCAGTAAAAGCAAGTGGTTTCAGTGGTTACGGAACATTCGAGAAATGTTTCCTTCAGGGATGCCATGAAGATATTTGCATAGTTGGGGGCCATTCTCGTGCCCATAGCTGTCCCGTTAACTTGCAGATAATGCTTGTTATCAAATTCAAAGTTATTGGAGGTCAAAATAAGTGTTAGCAGTTCGGTGAGGACTGTCGGATCATACGGCTGGTCAGGTTGATTTTTGTATGCTGAAACGGCCGCTGCTATACCATCTGCGTGGGGAATATTAGTGTAAACGGACGTGACGTCAAACGTTGCCAAGAGACAGCTTGAGGGAACGGTTACTTGCGATACAGTTTGAAGGAAATGATTGGTGTCTTTGACGTAGGAAGGTAATTTAGGGGGGATAGATTTAAGAACGTGATCGACGAAGGACGATATATTTTCTGTAGCGGTACCGTTACTGGACAGAATTGGTCTTCCGGGATTGCCTGGTTTATGTATCTTAGGGAGCATGTAAAATCGGCCTGGTTTAGGGTCTCTAGGAAGTAAGTATTCGTAGAGCGCATCGCCAATTTTCTTAGTGGCCTTTAACCGTTTTAGTGTTTTACATATATCAGCGGCAATTTCATTGGTGGGGTCGGATTCGAGAGGTTTGTAACAGTCTCCACAATTAAGTTGACGGAGTCCTTCCGCCACATAAGCTTGCTTATCCATTACGACTATGGCACCTCCTTTAGCTATTTAGACTATGGCACCTCCTCACTTAGTCACCAACCTGTGTTAGTCATGACAAAAGCGCATGCGCTGCTCTCTTTCCCTCGTACATAACCCTCTCCCATATATAAAGCTTGTTCTTGTCACCAAACCCCAGTCCCGTCGAATGCAGCGCTGACTGCCGAAACGTCGACTCCTATCCCTATATGTGTTATAAACTCCCCTTTGTGTTTTCCTGTAAGCTCTTTGTCGTCTTCTGATTTTTCCTGCTTATTTCATTCTCGTGGTCAACCGCCCTCCTAAGCTTCTAATATATATATATATATATATATATATATATATATATATATATATATATGCCACGTAACAATGAATCACCCATAAAGAGCAGACTATCGCAGCCTAGGAGCGAGCTGTGCTGCGTCATTACCAATTCACCTTTCAATTCTTGACCATGCTAATCTTGCGTCGGATCCCTTATTTCCGGGTGGATCAAAGATGCTGCGTAACCATCACTAGCAAGAAGTCAGTCGAAGACATATACTGTTGCTTGAAAAATTGGGAATAATTTGCCGCACGATATCACAACCAAGCCGTTTTCCATCAATATTGCTATCAAATTAACAATATTAAGCAATCTCTGACACATTTGAAGCTTGCTGTGTTGGTTCTGCCAGTCAAGAGTTCTAGAGCCTACTCAACTACGCCTGTCAACTTAACATGTTTCTCAGCTGTTTTACGGTGCATTTAAAGTTATCTACTTCTACATATTTCTGTACTTGACTGCTAAAGAACTACAGAGTTCTAGATTTTCTACGGCTTGATCGAACACCTCATTTCACTCTTTAAGGCGAGAGACTGCATGCTTTTCATCAGCTCAAGCCATGAACAGAAGAGAGACCATGGAGGAAACGTCTCAAGGTAACGTGGTATCCGTCCAATCCCGACAAGGTAGGCCAACTATAGACTATAATGGAAGCTATGTGTCCAAATATTGCGCGTAACAAGGTCCCTTACAAAAGAAAAAGACAGAAAGAAACATGTCGTTTGATGTAGATGAAATGCTGGTCCGCCACCAGTTACTTACGTACGCCTTTGTTTATTGCACGAAGATCTTTACCACACCATGCCTTATGATGCAGTGATATGAATTTTAATGCCTATTTTAATGCCCTACGGATGTGTCTTTTGTAGGTAAGACCCCGCCGTTGCTAGAAAAGTCATCGTTAACATCACATAGTTGTTCATAGCCTGCAAACACAATATACCATTGACATTAGAGGGACTATTGAGTTTAGAGGGACTATTCCATATGAAAATATGTGTATGTGAACTATACTGTAAGTATATAAATACTGTGAGTATATATACTGTGAGTTCTATAACCTCTGGACGTGCAAGAAATTTCTTGCGATGTTCCCCTCATTTCCATTGTTGCGATGACCAACTGGATCAGCTATTCCGTGCTCACATTGGCCGTTAATCGTAGTTCGCCACAATCTGAAGGCTGACTCAGATTAGTGCATTTACGGCTGCCTACAGCGTCTTACGTGTGCCGTCATTCCATACAAATGATGTTCGGTTGCCATGATTCGCTGTCAGCGGCCGTACCAGGCAAGCGCGCCCGTAACCGCAGTATTGTGAATCAGCCTTAAAGGGACGGTCTCCTACACCCTGGCCCATCCACAAAGCGTACCATTCGATTCCTCATTGCTGAAAATGTAATACTGTGAATTCGCTCGTCCAGAATCGTCACGGTTATTAAATAAACGAATTAAGTTGATAAGAACAGCGCCAGCACTTCGCGATTTCTGTTGGCAATAGCGATATCCGCTACGATGGCAGACAGCTTATTGGATGAACAGATTGTCTGCTCTCGCGCCTTTTAGTAGCGGTGAGAGCAGACGACTTCCAAAAGGTGCTCGAGGATCACAGCGACGGCAATAAATTTGCTGCATGTGGTCTGGTCAAACGAAAGACGCGTATTGTAAAATGTGGCCGAACAACAATGTCAATACGTCTCGCATCTTCATTTCGAGCGGGAGTTTACGTGGATGACTCCACCTAATAAAGGCATGTACGCTTATTCACTAACTTGTCTCGTATCGTTCGCTATTTTGCGCACTTCTAGTTCGTATTACCTGCGAAAAGAATATTCCGTATGGAAGTGGTGGAAACGTAACCCGGGTGTATGACAACTCTTTTGTCGACGACAATGTGACGGAAGTGGTTATAGAAAGGCACCCGTTGGGAGTGACATACTCGAAGCATCTTCAACAAAAGGTCTGGTTGTCACACGCTTGCGTGTACTCCGCACGCTTCGTTCACGATGCATATGAGGCAAGAAACGTTCTGCGAGCACGATATGTATGGGACGGCGCCGGACGCGGCTCAAACTAAAAGCTGTCGACCGTCACCCAGTCAACTGTTAGCGGCAACGGTGCCCAAAGAACTGGATACGCAGTATTGAAAGGTAGGTATTACTTTGTTGATAACAGCCAAAAGTGATGTGTATAGAAATTGTCGGCACCGCACGAAACGGCGGTT
Organism: Ornithodoros turicata; assembly: GCF_037126465.1. Taxonomy (NCBI): domain Eukaryota; kingdom Metazoa; phylum Arthropoda; class Arachnida; order Ixodida; family Argasidae; genus Ornithodoros; species Ornithodoros turicata. Next base: position 336,280 of record NW_026999296.1, read on the forward strand.
CCGCGGTAGTATTGCGAGAAGGAAGTGCTTGATCCAGCAGGCTACATCAATTTGCTTTGCATATAGCCTCTCCAAGGTATTATTCCTACAGGAGCAGTATATCGCCAAACTATGCTTAATAATGTTGTCTTGTACCCCTTCAGTAGCTGACACTAACTGATGAGAGTGGCACTCCTTCCTGTGCCAGAATCAACACCTATTAATGGGTCACAAATATAACTCAAATTCGCAGGCTTCACAGCTCTCTTCTATCGTTCACAGCTCTATTTAATTTGTCCCTGCACTATGCTGATGTGAGAAAAGTATTGCACAATATAAAAATGTAAGTTATATCCACAAATCAGTGTTGTGATTATATGATGTTCAAGATGCAAAAAACAAGACAACCTTGTTGATAGGACAGGACGACAGGTTGCTCAGAGCTTGCTTGAACATCATTATGACTACCCGATACCAGCAACCCAATTTTAACACAATTGGTCAGTGCTGTGGACGCACATTACAATAAGAAAAAATAAAAGATGACTACATAAACACTCAACTTCCGCAACCTTTATAATCAACGTGCTGGAGTATGTTAGCTTGCAACTGCTGACAGCGAATCAAAATCTGAGTCAGCATGGGCTCATGAACACACCGGTGTAACATCAGCAAAACGACATGTCGACAAGTTGCAAACTCCTGCTCCATCTTGCACATTTGTCATTCACATCTAGGTATTTTTGATATTTTGTAAACATTTCCACATCTTTCATATTCAACGTGCTGGACATGTCAGTGTGCAACCCCTGATATCGAATCAACATCTGAGACAGTATGGGCTCATGAACACACCGGTGTAATATGAACAAAAATAAGACTGACGACATGTCGACAAGTTGCGAACCGCTGTTCCATCTTACAAATTTGTCGTGCACATCTAGATATTTTTGATATTTGTTAAACATTTCCACAACTTCCATATTCAACGTGCTGGACATGGTAGTGTGCAACCCAATATTGAATCAAAATATGAGCCAGTATGGGCTCATGAACACACCTGTGTAATATGAGCAAAAATAAGACCGACGACATGTCGACAAGTTGCGAACCGCTGTTCCATCTTACAAATTTGTCGTGCACATCTAGATATTTTTGATATTTGTTAACATTTCCAAAAAACTTTCATATTGAACGTGCTGGACATGGTAGTGTGCAACCCAATATTGAATCAAAATCTCAGCCAGTATTGGCTCATGAACACACCGGTGTAGCATGAGCACAAATAAGACTGACGACATGTCGACAAGTTGCAAACCGCTGTTCCGTCTTACAAATTTGTCGTGCACGTCTAGGTATTTTTGACATTTTTTAAACATTTCCACATCTTTCATATTAAACGTGCTGGACATGTTAGTGTGCAACCGCTGATATCGAATCAAAATCTGAGCCAATTTATGGGCTCATGAACAGACCGGTGTAACATGAGCAACAATAAGGCAGACATGTCGACAAGTTGCAAATCGCTGTTCGGTCTTACAAATTTGTCATAGACGTCTAGGTATCTTTGAAAGTTTTTAAACATTTCCAAATCTTTTATATTCAATGTGCTGGACATCTTAGTGTGCAACCCCTGACACAATAAAAATCTGAGCCAGTATGGTCTCATGAACACACCGCCATAACATTAGCTAAAATATGGCAGTTGCATCTTGCACATTCGTAATGCACGTCTAGGTATTTTTGATATGAAGTATTGTAATTATCAATGATGATAAGGGCTTATTCGATGCAGAAACATGGTCATCGATGCAGACATGTGGAATGACCCTGAAAAGGGCTTTTTTTTTCATAGGTCAGGGGTAATTGAAGACGTTGACGTAGATCAGCTTATCCTTGATTTTGTCATTTGCTCCAGGTGTAAAGACATGAATGAAAGCCTTCACTTATCACGTTGACAACCTCCTGCCGCTTGCGCGAATGAATAGAGAGAGCAGCTTCCTACAGAAGACTATCCAAGTTGTGATACATATGACGAAATGCTCAAGTCTGAAATTTTGCATAACGTACCATGAAACACACATTTTTATATGCAAATAAAAAGCTGCGCAACAAAAAGAAACCTTACAACACCTTTCAGGAGAATAGAACGCCATGTGTACGTGACGGATCGAAACAGGTTCCGGATTGTGCGCAAAACACATCCTGGTATTGGCGAGCAGTGGCTATACACACACACCTGCAATGTTTGTGCAATTTAGAATGGTGTCACGATCAGGAGAAACATATATACGCAAAAAGTGCGCTTTTATGGGTGAGTCTTACCCTTCAATCGATTTCGGATCATCCACTACTTCCACTTGGTAACCACGTTGTTGTGGCAAAAGGTCAGCAGCTAAAGGTTCATCGACGTCCCCGTTATTCAATCGGTCGGCGCCGATGAGCTTATTTTCACCGCTTAGTGACAAGGAACCTTCAGTATCGCTAAGTTTGCTGTCAGGCATTACGACGTCGCACGTGACAACTTCCAAGCGCAAACCGCTTACACCTCCGACTGTATTGTGCATTGTGCTTCGGTCGCACAATGGGCGACCTGCCACCATAAATCCCATAACCACGTGACATATGACGTTGCATGAGAGGGAGTTGAATCCAGCTGCAACTTCCGTCGTCTGCTGTCACGACATATTTCTTCAAACTTCTCGAAAACCACTTCGTTGTTCTGGTTGAAACTTCGCGACTGTGTTTCTGTAGCACTCTTGAATATAATTTCAGCTAAGTTTCGGAATCGCTCGACCTGTACGAGACCGTCCCTTTAAAGCATTCAAAACCATCCAAACTACTCTCCAGCTTCTGCGAGGGCAGCCGTTGTAGACGACACGAGCAACAGCAAAGAGGCGCGTACTAGCACGACTGGACACCTCTCTCAGCAATCGACTGATTATCACCCAATCAGCGTGAAGAACACTTACATCAATATTCTCAAGGCCAATCAGGAGCAAGGAATCTGAAGCAGCGCTTCCGCGTATTTCCGCCAGTGACGGCGTTCTTTTGCAAGCGGCGCTTTCCGCTGAGCTTCCGGCCACTGGCCAAACGCCCCTCAAGCTGCTGCTTCGTTACAGTGTAAATAATTTTACGTACGAGTAAATCATAGTATCATAGAAACACCCTTTCTATCCCGCAAACTTAGCAAATGGTGTAAAAAGAGCATTACTAAAGGTGCAATATCGACATACACCACCTTTTTTCCCATGTGTGTAAAGCGAGGTGTTCAAAGAGGTGTTTACGTCCAATACGCTTTCTCACACCCTATTTGAACTGGGAATATGGTTTTTAAACGGCGGTTTAATTGGTCAAAAGAAAATTATACTGGTTTCGCAGCTCCACTCAGCAGTTAATGACATTACAAACGATAACTTGAGTTAAAAACACAGTATTTAGCAGAAAAGGATATCAGGAATTTAAATGGTATCCTTGACTCGTTGCAGGCGTACGTTTTAATTGCAAAGACTAATTTCCGTCACCGTTACAGACGTTTTCCTCTGCTACACTTAACGAACGTGCCCCAAACAAATTGTATATCAGTCTATGATCCATCCGATACGTCAATAGAGGCTACCGAAGGTGACCAAGTCCCTTCAAGCTACGGCACTCACGCCTACGGTACCTAACAAGCCGTGCCTGTGACGCATTGCGCTCCGGGTTAGGTTGTACGATGAAACCACGGCTGGAAGTCTGCCGTGTTCAAGGTGGTGGTTGCCGTAGACTCAAAAACATCTAACTGTATGTGTTTGTATGCTGTCGTTGGAGCTTGTATTACACTAACCATTTGTGAGGCAATATTTGCCACGAAACAATTCCATCCTGAAAGGTATTCTCAATAGAATACCCCCCCCCCCCTTTACCAGTGTTTTTGTTGTTAAACACCCATTATAAGAGGGTTTTATGAGGAAGACACCTAATTGAAGGGACTATAAAACGACTTTTTTCTTCGTTTCGTTTGAAAGAAGACATTTTTCTGAGTCTAAAACCGAAATTTTACTTTCGTCGCGCGAGCGCATTTCTCGGGAGCGAATTTAAACGCAGCGGCGAAGGGAGGACAGCTGGCGCCGCGCCGTGGGGAGCTGCCGAGCGGAGATACAACAGGCAACTTGACGCGACCACGGCCGGCTCAGCAACACGTCATCGTGACGTGTTGCCGAGCCGAGGAATCCCGCCAGGAGCATGCGCCGTAGGATCCCGCGTATGCGTTCATCGGGAGTGGAAATCTCCATGACAGCAGCTTTCGCGCGATCGGCAGATTTCGGCAGTGGCGGCAGCCACAGCGCGAGCTCGCGGCAGTACTTGCCATTGTGCAACACCGGTGACGTAACGGGGAACCGAAGTGCGGTCCGTACAGTTACACCATCGACAGGGAAATATGTGCGGGAGAGGAGGAACGTGGAAGAGACATTTCCAGCGCGCGCTCTCGCAGAGTGGAGCGATTTCGTCCGGAAAAATTTGTGGCATCAACGATGAAAGATGAAAGTCACTGAAAAGGTTAGCCAGCTGAAAAGGTTAGCCGATCCCTACAGCTGGCTAACCTTTTCAGTGACTTTCATCTTTCATCGTTGATTCCTTAGGCAAATTGAGGCTTTGTTTGTATCTGTCCCTTCTATGTTGTTCCAGCCTCAGAACATCAGTTTATCTCTTGTGGCATGTTAGTTTCTCTGCGGGAAGAACAATTTCCATCGAAAAAAAGTATGGGGGTTCGGGAAATTTCATAGTCCCTTTAGAGTGTGCTTCAGACAATAACCTTCATTCGGGTGTAAAGGCAACACCAAAAAGTTGTGCGCCATGGGACAAGCCATTTACACCAAAAACTGTAAAACGTTTACTGTGTAGACACGTCCGCCCAAAGGGCTGATTGGTTTTAGCAGTGTGATGTTTTCTCCAATTTCCAGAAAGGGAATTCCGGCATACTCTCAACAACTGCCGTCTGCTCTTACTATGCATCACATAAAACTGCACAGGAACTATTCCAGAAATTTGCGTGTGACTTTCAGGGTTATCGTCGGTAATGAACGATGAGTAAAAGAGCGCTAATTTTTCGGAATCGACCGCGACTAGAGTCACTAAATAGACAGCAGAGTAGCGACACAGAGCCACGTCGGCGAGCAAGACCGCCATCTTGGGTCCGGAGCGACCTCGTCGCCTAGCCATGGGACGCCAATCTTCCCCTTCTCCGCAGTAGAACTGCGCGCTCTCAAGCCAGTTCGCAACAGAGGTAACAGGTTTTGGATGGAAGGTACTGAACGTGGATGATGCGTTCTTAGAAAGAGAAATCACGAGTAGTAGGAGGTCTTGTCCAGTCAACTTGGGGTTCAGTTAGCTCCATGGGTGTCTGGTTCGAACCCCACAGCGTCTGGGACACTGTCGCGTGTGCGGAGAGCGCGGTGCCTGTGCGGAGGGTTGTCCGCGCGCTTATCGGCGAGGGGAGGGCTGCGTGCGCGTTTGCCCTCTCACATTTTTCGGCCTCGGCCAACTTCTTTCATCATTTTTCAATCTGCGCCGACTTTTTTCGCGACTTTTTCCCGTGCGCGACAGGCAGCGCTCGGGTGGAGGGCTGCTGCGGTGGGCGGAGCGTGGCCGGAGGGTTGCGTGAGCGCTTACTCGCTCACATTTTTCAGACTAGGCCGAGTTCTTTCGTCATTTTTCAATCTGTGTCGATTTCAATCGTAATTTTTCCCCGCTACAACGGGTGTGCAGTAGGCTCTTCACATGCAAAGGATAGCCATGCACAAAAGTACAAGTGAAAATATATTTATTAAAGTCATTAGTCTCGAGAATTATGACTCTGTGTGAAGGAGAAAAACTTAGCCAAAAATCTGATGCAATAGCATTGAAGGGCTATCACAATTTTTCTTTATTAGTGAAATTACGAGTAATTACGCAGAAGGGGTAGCACATTTTACTCAAAGAAGATATTTTTATCAATACGATTACAATCAAAATTAAAAGTTTTATTATAAAAAGTCTAACATAACCACCATAGTGGAGTTTTAATTACAAAGTTCTGATATGTAACTTCAAGAACAATAGCTGGACCGACTTCTCTAGCGATTTTTTTTTTCAGCGTGTGGTGGGCGGTGCGCAGGTGAGGGGCTGTCCGTGTGTTTACCAGCGGCTGAAGAGCTGAGCGTACACTTATGATCGTACATACTGGCTGACTTCTTTGGCTATTTTTCAGTCTGAGCCGAATTCGTTCGCATTTTTTTTTCATGCGGGGCGCAAGTAGGGACATGCACACTGACAACATCGGGCCACATCTTTGGCGATTTTTTCACCCTGGGACGACTTCATTCGCAATTTTTTCCCCGCTACAGCAGGTGTGCAGTAGGCGATTTACATGCAAAGGATAGCCATACACAAACGTACAAGTGAAAATATATTCATTAGTGTCAGGAATTATGTTATGACTCCGTGTGAAGAAGAAAAACTCAGCCAAAAAATCTGATGCAATAGCATTGAAGGGGTATTTTATTAGTGATAATCACGCAAGTTTTCAATTAAGCAGAAGGAGTAGCATATTTTTAATAAAAGAAGATATTTTTAATCGATACGATTACTATTAAATTAAAAGTTTTATTATAAAAAGTCTAACATGACCACCATAACGGAGTTTTAATTACATAGTTCTAGTATGTAACTTCATGCGCAACAGCTAATATTCCATTATGATACATTTAATCGATGAATACATTTTTAATCAATATAATTACAATGAAAGTTTTATTAAAAGTCTAACATGACCACCATCGTGGAGCTTTAATTACAAGTACCGATAGATGTATGTGAACAGCAGAGAACCTGGAAGACCATGGGACACGAACACAAGAGGAAATAAAATGTATAACACTACATTGGTTAATCAAAACAACAGAGGAGGAGACTATCATTTAACTATCATAAAATCATCCTCGTGACTTCCCCATACAATTTTCATTCTATGAGACACTACAAACCTTACTTTGTTTATGAATTCAACACAGAAAATATATTAAAAAATGAACTTCAACACATAGCACGCTCCTAGCCAACAATCAGCTCTAATAATATCTGCCCTGATTTGTTGAAGACGGGAGGCGTACACCTGACAGTTATGAACATTTTCGAGCGCAATGGGGACGATTATTCCAACATTACACAATTAATCAATTTCTTAATAAGTAAACAGCATAGACATACGGAAATAATGAGAAAAACGATCAATAGAGAGCCAAAACTTATCATACATAACCTATATATATCATAACCTATCAAACATAAACAACAGACACATGCAGGAAAATAAATGAAAAATAATCTATCAAAACGATCAACATGCACGGATGAATGGCAGAGAAACACTTTAAAACGGCACATGATGAATAATTTAATACAGCACAGAGCTCACGCTGAATAGCAGAGAAACAATCTAAACGGCGCATCTGCCAACATGTAAACAACAGACAGGAAAATATTACTGAAACAAGATCAACAGCTAATAGAGAGCCAAAATCCAACACGTAAACAAGAGGTACACAAAGGATAAATAGTTGAAGAACAATCTAACAAAACAAGAAACATGCACGGATGAATAGCAGAGAAACACTCTAAACGGTGCATCTAGCAACGGTAAACAACATGCAGGAAAGTAATTGAAAAAGAATCAATCAAAACGATAAACATGCACGGATGAATAGCAGAGAAACGCTTTGAACGATGCATCTGCCAACATGTAAACAACACACCGGAAAATAATAGCGAAACAAACTATCAAACATTACAATTTGAAATAATATATCTTTTGAACTATCATAAAATCAACCTTGCGAGCTAACAATATAGAATTTTCATCCTACTCAGGCACTATAAACATTACCTTGACAGAGCTATCCAAAACACGCACCACATCTATGCTTTACACAGTACAACAAGACTCGAGACCCGGCGGGGTCACTCTCTCCCTCTATGCAGCCCGGTGGGGTCACTCTCTCCATCTATACAGCCCAAAGCATGGAACCTGTTGTCAATCTGTGGGGGTGGGGTAAATCCCCTCTCTTTTTCACATTCTTTTCTCCAAAAGGAAATATTCTTAGGTTCGGTGTACAGAGACGAATTTTTTTATTGATCGCAAATAGACATTGAATTATTCGACTCTCAAGAACACAATAAGAATTCTATCAAAAACAATAGAACGCAAAAATCTAAGAATAGACTTTCTAAGCAAACGAGAAAATGTTATCGGTGCAAACAATACTCAACGAGAAACGTTTCAGATCAGACACAACTATTAGGCAATCATTATTCTCAAATCACAAAATATCAATCGAGTGAAAGTCAAGTTTATTCAGTGATAGAAACAATACTAATTCGAAAACGAGAAACAAATTTAATTACATATTTTTTATGATAACTTTGCAATACATGCAGAAGCCACAATCAACTCATCTGAAATGTAAATTATAGTGTTTGCTACAGCGGAAATCAACGCACACAACATTCCAAACTAATAGAATATTTTTATTAATATCAATCGAGTGATCATCTGAAACATAGTCAAAGCAGTAATTAATTTAGGCAAACATTTTCCTAACCACGCAGCGCAAATATACATCACAGAAACACGTATTTTTCATTCAGGACCCACTAGTGGAAACGAAGTGAGAGAGGGAAGCTGAGTTCCCGTACACTTTCGTTAAGGTTACGCCCGCAGGGAGTAGGGGAATCCAGGAATAGTCTTGGTATACAAAGCCATAAACCGACTCCAGCAAGGTCAAGTTAGGGAAGGAGGGGCTCTAGCGCTGTCTTGTACATGGAATCATTGAAAGCAAACGTTTTTTTCCTTACACATCACATCTATTTTGTAAATTGAATTTCATAATTCTCACGGCAGGTGGAACATTCTAAACGCGATAATAAATTTTTAATAAATAAAATTACCACCAATATGATTTAATTAAATGTCGAGGCGCACTACAAAACAGAACAGACAATTGCTATACATTGAAGAGATGGACGGATTTTGTACTCGTTACCATACGTCATAGGAGGACCTGATAAAAAGCTGCTTCGAAAAGGAGGAGCCGCGAAACGATTCATTTATCGCTGCATTTCAATACGTCCTAGACATGGTCGTATTCGGAGATATGGCACAAATTATGGAATTCAAGATGCGAGAACTTGTATGCCGAATCTACAATAGTTATAAAAATATTTGCACGTCATCATCGGAAGGCACACTTGGGTTGATTGATGGAGTTTTTGAGGTTTTACTAACGAAGAATTGAAATACACTAACCAAAAAACGTAATTGTAATCATTGCAATGGGTATAGCATTAATCAAGAAAGCAATAAGATCAAATTATCATATACAAGCAAGTCTATATCGCAGCATTCATTACGGATTTGTTGAAATTACACCTAACGGTTGAAATGGAAAGTACATAAAAAAATCTTATCACGTGATATATTCCACTAGAGCCTCTACACATTTCATTTTATTCTACCAGTCAGGATGTCGAATGAACAGAAGTTCCAATATTGTCGTGCAACGGTCTGATGTATCAACATTATTGAAACTCAACAACATATCAATTGTGGTGGGCCACCGGATGATTTTCATCTAATACTCTCTCTTGTAGCCCATTCAAGAATCTTCATACAAAGAAAGGAAGCATCAATAAGAGACTGTGCAAGTTCGTCCGCAACAAAGTGCAAGTTGTTGAAGCAATACAAACACGGCCGACAACATATCACCTGCGTTAAATCAACGCTGGATTTCAAGCGCCTCAATAATCAGAATAAATACTTGATGTCTTCGGAATTTATCAATCAAGACAACAAACGAAAACTTCGGAGTTTGGAATAGAACTGTAATTTATCAAAATAACAAGTGTAATAATTGAAATATTAATTGTAGTTCTTTGTCATCATTGTAACTATATTCTACACAGCGCAATGAAAACAGCTTATGACTAGATTGAACGATTGCTAAGGAGACACAACATACAAGGATCTTCGCACGAATCAGCGCTGGCAATCAAAGAGATTTTTACACGGCCCACACTCTATACCAACACGACCACCCGAAGGAACGAATTGTAGAAGAATCGATAATATAAATTTAGAGGCATGTTACAGCTATCTTTGTTTACAAAGAGGATCACTACATATTTGCGATAGTTTATTTTACGAATTAAATTGCATAGTGTATATATTTTCTTAGACTATTGGACAGTTGACAATACTATATTGAAAGGAATCTATTATCAAATGACGCGATGCAAGTGATGGACATGCATGATGCGCTAGCGGAGACTACAATTCTAATCATCATAACATGCGGCACACAATTCCAATAAGGTTTTGGGAGAATCGAATCACGCAACTGTCATCAGAAATGTTTAACCAATGAAGATGTGCACTATCCGTAAGATATGTAATTATAATAAGTAAATATTCCTTTTGCAAACTTAACCAAAGCAGCACACATAAACGTAGCTCCAATTCACAGGACGCACCCGAGTTTTTTCATTAGCCATACTGAAAAACTATGAGTCATATGAGGCATATGAGGCACTACAAATGGGAAGGACATATATTAATTTTAGAAGATTTTAGATCATAATGAAACAAAATGCAAACTCCAACACCAAAAGGTTCTTGTTTAAATTTTCAAAGTCAAAACTGTATACTCTTTCTTACAATTTTTTAATATATAGATTAAAAAGCTGTCTATACACAGTAATCATTTTAAACCTTTATTTGCCTCAAACCAAGGTGTACTCTTATAAAAACACCCTCTTTCTATTCCACAAAGAGTGCAAAAAGTGCATTACTAAAGGTGTGATATCGACATACACCACGTTTTATCCAATGTGGATCATTAAGGGTGTAAAGTAGGGTGTTGAAACAGGTGTTTTCCGCCAAATTCACCTTTTTTACACCCATTTGAATTGGGTGTATGGTGTTAAAAATTGTGTTTTATTTCGTGAGAGAAAAAATGCTGGTTTCACAGCTCCGCTCAGCAAGTAATCACATTATAGACGATAACCTGAGTTAAAAACACAGTATTTGACAGGGAGGGATGTTAGAAATTTAGCTTATATCTTTGACTCGTTGCATGCGTGAGTGTTAATTGCAAAAACACATTCCCGCCACCGCTACAAACGTTTCCCGCCCCACCACATGTAACGAATGTGCCCCAACAAATTGTATTTCAGTATATGATCCATCCGACACGCCAATATAGGCTACTGAGGGCGCCCTATGTCTCTTTATGCCTCTGCACTCAGGTTGGTCCCACAGTGTTACCAAGCTAACGAGGCGTGCCTGCGACGCATTGCGCTCCGGTTTAGGTTCTACGATGGAACCACGGCTGGAAGTCTACGGTGTTCGCGGTGCTGCTTGCCATAGAAGCAAGAGCGTCGAACTGCATGTCTCGGCCAGTGGTGTCGGTATGCTGCCACGGAAGCTCCTATTACACTATTTGCGAGGGAATATTTGCGAACAAATAATTCCATCATAAATGGTGTTTTCAATAGAATACTCTCATTTTAAGGGTGTTTTTGTTTTTATACACCGATTACAACAGTGTTTTACCAGGAATACACTTAACGAAAATGTGTATTAGAAAACACCCGTCATTTGAGTGTAAAGGCAACACCAAAAAGGTGTGCGCCATGGGACAAGCCATTTACACCAAAAAAGTGTAAAAAAGTTTACTGTGTATAGTCACACATTGTATACAATATATTTGTTTGTACATTAATTGCTAAAATTTATCAGATCACATTCGAGAGCAGTGGTGACTATCGGTAAGTGTTTAATTAAAATTTGAACTGCTGCCGTAATTTACGAACTGAGTTGTAGAAAGTGTAATTTCGCAGCTTTAGCTGGCTCACTTTGATACGCGAAGGTTTTAAGAACTCTTTCACGATGTCAAAGAATTTAATCGAGTGATATTTTCTATATACTCTATAACGTAATGTGAATTCTCCATGACGCGGATAGTAAAAGTTACGAATATTTTTCGAACGAAATGGTCATCCGAGTCGTCGAACCCGTTTCCGGAAGAAAGCAACACGCTCGTGTGCGGTACCGCGTTAACGCATCGGGCACAGAATCGCGTTCGGTTTCGGGTACGGCATTGGGGAAATGCGGCCCGGCGTGTTGCCGAAACGCATTCGACGACGCGGATGACAGTTCAAATTTTAATTAAACACTTACCGATAGTCACCACTGCTCTCGAATGTGATCTGATAAATTTTAGCAATTAATGTACAAACAAATATATTGTATACAATGTGTGACTGTATAGACAGCTTTTTAATCTATTATTAAAAAATTGTAAGAAAGAGTATACAGTTTTGACTTTGAAAATTTAAACAAGAACCTTTTGGTGTTGGAGTTTGCGTTTTGTTTCATTATGATCTAAAATCTTCTAAAATTAATATATGTCCTTCCCATTTGTAGTGCCTCATATGCCGTGACATAGTGAGTAGACTCATAGTTTTTCAGTATGGCCAATGAAAAAACTCGGGTGCGTCCTGTGAATTGGAGCTACGTTTATGTGTGCTGCTTTGGTTAAGTTTGCAAAAGGAATATTTACTTATTATAATTACATATCTTATGGATAGTGCACATCTTCATTGGTTAAACATTTCTGATGACAGTTGCGTGATTCAATTCTCCCAAAACCTTATTGGAATTGTGTGCCGCATGTTATGATGATTAGAATTGTAGACTCCGCTAGCGCATCATGCATGTCCATCACTTGCATCGCGTCGTTTGATAATAGATTCCTTTCAATATAGTATTGTCAACTGTCCAATAGTCTAAGAAAATATATACACTATGCAATTTAATTCGTAAAATAAGCTATCGCAAAATATTAGTGATCCTCTTTGTAAACAAAGATTGATGTAACATGCCTCTAAATTTCTATTATCGATTCTTCTACAATTCTTTCCTTCGGGTGTCGGTGTTGTATAGAGTGTGGTCGTGTAAAAATCTCTTTGATTGCCAGCGCTGATTCCGTGCGAAGATCCTTGTATGTAGTGTCTCCTTAGCAATCTTCAATCTAGTCATAAGCTGTTTTCATTGCGCTGTGTAGAATACATTACAATGATGATAAAGAATGCAATTATTATTTCAATTATACACTTGTTTATTTTGATAAATTACAGTTCTATTCCAAACTCCGAAGTTTTCGTTTGTTGTCTTGATTGATGAATTCCGAAGACATCAAGTAATTTATTCTGATTATTGGGCGCTTGAATCCAGCGCTGATTAACGCAGGTGATATGTTGTCGCCGTGTTTGTATTGCTTCAACAACTTGCACTTTTTGCGACGAACTTGCACAGTCTCTTATTGATGCTTCCTTTCTTTGTATGAAGATTATTGAATGGCGTACAAGAGAGTATTAGATGAAAATCATCCGGTGGCCCACCACAATTGATATGTTTGTTGAGTTTCAATAAGTGATGATACATCAGACCTTGCACGACAATATTGAACTTCTGTTCATTCGACATCCTTGACTGGTAGAATAAAATAAATGTGTAGAGGCTCTAGTGGAATATATCACGTGATAAGATTTTTTATGTACTTTCCATTTCAACCGTTAGGTGTAATTTCAACAAATCCGTAATGAATCGTGCGATATAGACTGCTTGTATATGATAATTTGATCTAATTGCTTTCTTGATTAACGCAATACCCATTGCAATGATTACAATTACGTTTGGTCTAGTGTATTTCAATTCTTCGTTAGCAAACCTCAAAAACTCCATCATCAACCCAAGTGGTCCTTCCGATGATGACGTGCAAATATTTTTATAACTATTGTAGATTCGGCATACAAGTTCTCGCATCTTGAATTCCATAATTTGTGCCATATCTCCGAATACGACCATGTCTAGGACGTATTGAAATGCAGCGATAAATGAATCGTTTCGCGGCTCCTCCTTTTCGAAGCAGCTTTTCATCAGGTCCTCCCATGAATGGTAACGAGTACAAAATCCGTCCATCTCTTCAATGTATAGCAATTGTCTGTTCTGTTTTGTAGTGCGCCTCGACATTTAATTAAATCATATTGGTGGTAATTTTATTTATTAAAAATTTATTATCGCGTTTAGAATGTTCCACCTGCCGTGAGAATTATGAAATTCAATTTACAAAATAGATGTGATGTGTAAGAAAAAAAACGTTTGCTTTCAATGATTCTATGTACAAGACAGCGCTAGAGCCCCTCCTTCCCTAACTTGACTTGCTGGAGTCGGTTTATGGCTTTGTATACCAAGACTATTGCTCGATTCCCCTACTCCCTGCGGGCGTAACCTTAACGAAAGTGTACGGGAACTCAGCTTCCCTCTCTCACTTCGTTTCCACTAGTGGGTCCTGAATGAAAAATACGTGTTTCTGTGATGTATATTTGCGCTGCGTGGTTAGGAAAATGTTTGCCAAAATTAATTACTGCTTTGACTATGTTTCAGATGATCACTCGATTGATATTAATAAAAATATTCTATTAGTTTGGAATGTTGTGTGCGTTGATTTCCGCTGTAGCAAACACTATAATTTACATTTCAGATGAGTTGATTGTGGCTTCTGCATGTATTGCAAAGTTATCATAAAAAATATGTAATTAAATTTGTTTCTCGTTTTCGAATTAGTATTGTTTCTATCACTGAATAAACTTGACTTTCACTCGATTGATATTTTGTGATTTGAGAATAATGATTGCCTAATAGTTGTGTCTGATCTGAAACGTTTCTCGTTGAGTATTGTTTGCACCGATAACATTTTCTCGTTTGCTTAGAAAGTCTATTCTTAGATTTTTGCGTTCTATTGTTTTTTGATAGAATTCTTATTGTGTTCTTGAGAGTCGAATAATTCCAATGTCTATTTGCGATCAATAAAAAAATTCGTCTCTGTACACCGAACCTAAGAATATTTCCTTTTGGAGAAAAGAATGTGAAAAAGAGAGGGGATTTCCCCACCCCCAGATTGACAACAGGTTCCATGCTTTGGGCTGTATAGATGGAGAGAGTGACCCCACCGGGCTGCATAGAGGGAGAGAGTGACCCCCCGGGTCTCGAGTCTTGTTGTACTGTGTAAAGCATAGATGTGGTGCGTGTTTTGGATAGCTCTGTCAAGGTAATGTTTATAGTGCCTGAGTAGGATGAAAATTCTATATTGTTAGCTCGCAAGGTTGATTTTATGATAGTTCAAAAGATATATTATTCAAATTGTAATGTTTGATAGTTTGTTTCGCTATTATTTCCGGTGTGTTGTTTACATGTTGGCAGATGCATCGTTCAAAGCGTTTCTCTGCTATTCATCCGTGCATGTTTATCGTTTTGATTGATTATTTTTCAATTACTTTCCTGTATGTTGTTTACCGTTGGTAGATGCACCGTTTAGAGTGTTTCTCTGCTATTCATCCGTGCATGTTTCTTGTTTTGTTAGATTGTTCTTCAACTATTTATCCTTTGTGTACCTCTTGTTTACGTGTTGTATTTTGGCTCTCTATTAGCTGTTGATCTTCTTTCAGTAATATTTTCCTGTCTGTTGTTTACATATTGGCAGATGCGCCGTTTAGATTGTTTCTCTGCTATTCAGCGTGAGCTCTGTGCTGTATTAAATTACTCAACATGTGCCGTTTAAAGTGTTTCTCTGCCATTCATCCGTGCATGTTGATCGTTTTGATAGATTATTTTTCATTTATTTTCCTGCATGTGTCTGTTGTTTATGTTTGATAGGTTATGATATATAGGTTATGTATGATAAGTTTTGGCTCTCTATTGATAGTTTTTCTCATTATTTCCGTATGTCTATGCTGTTTACTTATTAAGAAATTGATTAATTGTGTAATGTTGGAATAATCGTCCCTATTGCGCTCGAAAATGTTCATAACTGTCAGGTGTACGCCTCCCGTCTTCAACAAATCAGGGCAGATATTATTAGAGCTGATTGTTGGCTAGGAGCGTGCTATGTGTTGAAGTTCATTTTTTAATATATTTTCTGTGTTGAATTCATAAAACAAAGTAAGGTTTGTAGTGTCTCATAGAACGAAAATTGTATGGGGAAGTCACGAGGATGATTTTATGATAGTTAAATGATAGTCTCCTCCTCTGTTGTTTTGATTAACCAATGTAGTGTTATACATTTTATTTCCTCTTGTGTTCGTGTCCCATGGTCTTCCAGGTTCTCTGCTGTTCAGATACATCTATCGGCACTTGTAATTAAAGCTCCACTATGGTGGTCATGTTAGACTTTTAATAAAACTTTTAATTTTCATTGTAATTATATTGATTAAAAATATATTCGTCGATTAAATGTATCATAATGGAATATTAGCTGTTGCGCATGAAGTTACATATTAGAACTATGTAATTAAAACTCCGCTATGGTGGTCATGTTAGACTTTTTATAATAAAACTTTTAATTTAATAGTAATCGTATCGATTAAAAATATCTTCTTTTATTAAAAATATGCTACTCCTTCTGCTTAATTGAAAACTTACGTGATTATCACTAATAAAATACCCCTTCAATGCTATTGCATCAGATTTTTTGGCTGAGTTTTTCTTCTTCACAAGGAGTCATAACATAATTCCTGACACTAATGACTTTAATAAATATATTTTCACTTGTACTTTTTTGTATGGCTATCCTTTGCATGTAAATCGCCTACTGCACACCTGCTGTAGCGGGAAAAACATTGCGAAGGAAGTCGTCCCAGGGTGAAAAAATCGCCAAAAATGTGGCCCGATGTTGTCAGTGTGCATGTCCCTACTTGCGCGCCGCATGAAAAAAAAATGCGAACGAATTCGGCTCAGACTGAAAAATAGCCAAAGAAGTCAGCCCAGTGTGTACAATCATAAGTGTACGCTCAGCTCTTCAGCCCGCTGGTAAACGCACGGACAGCCCCTCACCTGCGCACCGCCCACCACACGCTGAAAAAAAAATCGCTAGAGAAGTCGGTCCAGCTATTGTTCTTGAAGTTACATATCAGAACTTTGTAATTAAAACTCCACTATGGTGGTCATGTTAGACTTTTTATAATAAAACTTTTAATTGTGATTGTAATCGTATTGATTAAAAATATCTTCTTTGATTAAAATGTGCTACCCCTTCTGCTTAAATGAAAACTTGCGTAATTATCACTAATAAAGAAAAATTGTGATAGCCCTTCAATGCTATTGCATCAGATTTTTGGCTAAGTTTTTCTCCTTCACACAGAGTCATAATTCTCGAGACTAATGACTTTAATAAATATATTTTCACTTGTACTTTTGTGTATGCCCTTGTGTTGTGCCCTCCACCCGAGCGCTGCCTGTCGCGCATGGGAAAAAGTCGCGAAAAAAGTCGGCGCAGATTGAAAATTGATGAAAGAAGTTGGCCCAGGTCGAAAAATGTGAGAGGGCAAACGCGCACGCAGCCCTCCCCTCGCCGATAAGCGCGCGGACAACCCTCCGCACAGGCGCCGCGCCCTGCACACACGCGACGGTGTCCCAGACGCTGTGGGGTTCGAACCAGACAACCATGGAGCTAACTGGACCCCAAGTTGCCTGGACAAGACCTCCTACTACTACCACGTGGCACGACCGGCCCAATCGCGGACACTGAACGGCGGCTTCTGCAAGGAAAGGGAAAGCGATATTCTGTACCCTTATTTAGTGAGTCTAACCGCGACGGATACAACAGTCACTTTAATGCTTGTTTAATGGTTGTTTTAAGCTTGTAATGTTGTGAGTTGTAAAGTGACCCAGTGCAAAGCGTAAATCACAGCTATCAACTTTCGACGGCGATAGAAGGATCTCTGAGCGTACCTTTGGGAAGTTCTGTCTGTACAGAGTGAGATGAAAATGGATGCTCTGAGCCTGGAACACAGAAGAAACAACACCACCACACACGAGTATCAACTGCCTAGGACCCTCTGAAACGTCAGCCAGCTGTAGGACTCGAACCTACACCTTCTGTGTTAGCAGTCGAGTTAGCACCTCACGACTTCCAAGGCTGTGTGATTTGAAGGGACAAGCACATCCACTCGCTCACTCATTTCACTTTCACTCTTACATGTTTTCTCGCTTACGCACGCATTCATAGGTTTATTTCACCACGTTTCATATGTCAATACCCGTCGTGTTCAACAGATGCCGCTTGCGTCGTCGTGTCGTATGAATGTGTGCGTGTGTGAGAAAACATGCAAGAGTGAAAGTGGAACGAGTGAGTGTGTGGTTGTGTTTGTCCATGCAAATGACGCAACCTTGGAAGGGGGTTGAGGAGTTGTGTTAGCTTAGCTCAATTTGTAGAGCCCTGAACCAATGGAGGAATCCACGTCAATATAGAAGATATGCGTCCGTGTCCTACCAGCTGGCTAATATTTTCAATTACTTCCTCTTTTCATTGTATACAGTGCTTGCTGACTCATTCTTATATTAACGCGTATAGTCTACTGCTAAAGGGACTATCAAACGGCTTATTCTCGCTTCGTCTTTTTCTTTTTTTGCACCGAAAAGATGTTTGTGAAAGCACGACCGAAGTTTTACATTCGCAAGTGAACTTTTTTTTTGTTCGTGGCCAAGTATAGACGACGTACAGAACCTACCGACCTTGTTCACGTGGCGACGATGCACAGTGGGCAATTGCACATGGAGTTGGGTGTGTTAGTACCCATTTGCCATTTTCCCAGGGTGACTTCACCGCATACACGAAGACCACCAACGTTGCAACAGAGCATGCTTCCCAAACTACCCACAATTTTACTGTTTTTGAAGAGAAAAATACGTGCTAAGCGTCTCACGTGACACCTACCCTGTTTGAAGAATTGTACGCTTGCACATTTGTTCGTCCTGGCTCCTTCACCCCTACGTAAAGGAGTATCATTGGAAAACCTTGAGCATGCCATCGCTTGGGCCTTATGACACCACCGTGAACCGCAGTGCTACCAGGATTGGCCTACGCTCCTTGGTGAAAGTCGCTTACAAACTCAATGTAGGGAGGCACTGATAACACGCGTCAATACCGTTAACAGAAGACAAGAATTGAGAGGAGCAAGGAGGAGGGGAGGAGAGGAGGAACGTGGATGTGCAATGAGGAGGGGGTTTGAACCGTACGTGGTTGCAAGATCGCGCACTTTAACCCCGAAGGATTTATCGTATAAAAATTCCCTAAGCGCATGTATTCTCTTCAGCAAACATTTAAAGGAGTAAAGAGGGCCATCCAAAAAAAAAATTCAGCTTAAGACATCTGATGAAAGTGTGTGCGTCATTATACCGAATAGCGTAAAAGGTTTTGATGTGTGCAATTTCTTTCCCAGAAAAAAAAAAAACTCACATAAACATAGCTCCGCGCGTTCACCCTTAACTCCCACTCCAGCTATAACGAGGATGAGGAGGTAGGATGCCATGTCACTGATACGGTATAAGGAGAACTCGTTCTGGTCCGCCGGTCAGTGGGGGTCAGCGCCTTGTCCCTTTGCCGCCGTAAACCTGTTTTGCCAGTTCTCCCGGAGAATTGGGGATAGAAGGAGTGACCGAAGCATTACCGAGCAACGAGAAAGGCTTTATCAGAACCCCGAACAGCCGAGTAGCACACGACAGCGGCGTAGCAGGCAACATTTCTCTAGGCCAAAGAGCGAGCGTTCTCCTTATAGCGTCAGCGCGAGGTTCCAGGCAGATCACAGGCTGGTACTGCTCTTCACCACCGTTGCGCACGGTCGCTTCTTGCGACGTATTTTAAATTCAATTTCTGCTGTGATCATGACTGTGTGGTGTAAATGACTTCGCATGGTGTATCTTACTGGCCTACTTAACAGTTTTATAGGAAGAAAACTGGGTGTTAAAAATGACTTCTGTGCCACTTTAACAATGTGTTCGGGATAATTTACGGCCCATTAAATATTTGAGCTGTGCCAACACATTTGACGATGCTGCTGCAACGTAACGTGACAAAGGGAATGTTCGTTGCCTGACGACTGTGAAACACATATGCCTAACATAGGTGTCGGACTCGAAACTCCCGTTTGAGCCGTTTCGGTCGTAGTTGGCTCGCGACTAAAGCGTTGAATGATGAATTACGGGAGAAATTTCGTAGAACAATTATCAACGGTGCGAGTTTATGCCTTCGTAGATATTCAGTCCGCAACATAACCCCTCCTCCTCCCCGCCCCCATCAATATATCGAGCGATCCGATGTTATGCCGATGGTGCAAATAACTGTATGCGGTAGTTCTGGAGTACCATGCACTCACATATCTTTCGGTTTGGAACAGGCACTGTCATGATGGATGCTGCCTCTGGGATAAGACCTGAACTAGCCTATAGTTCAGAAGACGTCTCATACCTCGCACGTCCAGAATCGCATGGAAATCGCGCGAAGGAGTATGCTGTGCAAAACACCAGGCCCATACATGAGAGGTACGCGTCGTTCGCAAGCAGAAAATCGTCGTTCGACCTTTATCCTGCAACTGCGCAGGGAAACACAGAAAAAATGGCAAAAGCTGGATTCTTCTACACTGGTAATCAACCTTTTTTGTTTCGTGAACCGATGCCTCCATGTACCATTTGAGAATTTCCCGGTTCGAAATCCCTTTGTTGAATCCCGGATGAAAATACATTCAGATGCTTAGGAAACACTTGGTGGAAGTAAGGTAAAACCACAAGTTACTTCGACAAAGTGACTCACGACTTGTTGTCCGTTGCGAAGAAATTTCCTGAAGAAAAAAAAAAAGTCAGTCTTGTTTTCAAAAACAGCTCCGGTCTTGACCACCTCACGCCTTTCGCCAAACCTGGAGTTACTTGCAAGAATCACCAGAGCAAATTTGTCCCCTGTTGTTTAAATGTTGTTTATCGGATTCCCTTAGCTTGTGGTCTCTGTTATATATTGGCCAGACAAAACGTTGCTCAAGTGATCGCTTGAGACAGCCTTCATTACAATTAAAAAATAAAGCTTCTAACTCCGAAATTACCAACCATTTGGAAGAATGCTCAGATTGCTTCCCTGTATGGCATGAAACAATTGTAAAGAGTTCTGAAGTACACCCTCACAGAAGGCTTTTGAGAGAGACCCTTTGCATAACCTCTTGGTGGGAACTGTGTCAGCAAACCATTCGTAATCCTCGGTCCGGCCTTGAACAGACTGCTCTTTCTCCCGAACTGACCCCTTTTTGTCCTCATCTGGTTGTTTCTCTTCCCCCTGTTGTGTATATATTTCCTGTATGTGAAGTAAACTTTTTAGCTGTGTTTGAGATTTCGTGTTTGTGTCTGTCCCATCATGGTTCCCTAGTCTCGAGGTTTTACATGATGCATCATCTTCACCAGCTCGCTTGCTTCCTAGCCATGTTTTCGTTGTCATATCGTTTTTAGTTCACCGCCTTGTACCACTGCAATACTAACACTGCCATTTTGCATTGCATCTGCGAAATTTTTACATATGAAAATTATCGCTTGAGTAAGTGTCGCACGCACGTTGCACTTCACTTTCACCTGAAGTGAATGCATTGTGGAAGGATTGATTTTTTTTCTTTTTCCTAGCTCAGTTAATCGCATTCGTTCAATTAACGCGTGACATTAGAACAATCTGCCGTAGTGTATCTAAAAGGCGTTTCGAGCATGTAACTCAACGGTCTCACATTCTTGTGTGGTCTACACTATTATTAATTGTTAAACTACCCCCTCTAGACACAAGTGGAGTCCTCCTTTCTGAGAGATCCAGTCAAGGTCTGGCACCATCCAATCATATTTGCATTGTAAATATATCGTTTCTACTTTATCAATATCAATCGGAAGGGAAACTAAAGAGCCTTTTACCTTTTGTAATACTCTTGGACATCCCAATGAGTGTGCCCACAAATCTGCAAATAACTAAAATGAAGACAGCAATCACGATATTCGCGAAAGCCGAGTGTTGTTGCTGAAAAGGAAATAATTTCTCACGGGTTCAGGACTTTTGACAAATTACACAGGACGTGCAACAACCCGCTGCATGCAAACCTGTTGAGGCGGTTTGCCTGAATGCCAACAACGACACGTGAGTTATGTGATAAAGATTACTAACGTTATATCTAATCTGAAGGAATCCTGCGAGAGATCAGACTGGACTGTGTCTAAACACTCGGCTCAGCGAACACAAGAGAAATGCGGAGTCGCTGTCTGGCAATTCCGAGCTTGTCGGTCATCTTAGACTTTGTAATAATTGTTCCCCGGCCTTCGACGAGACAAGTGTCCTAGATTCTGTTCGGGACCCTGTGGCGAGACTGTTAAAGGAGTACAAAGAGATTGTCACGAGGGGAAATTGTGTAAGCGTGGCGTCGGTTGCTCCCTCGCAACCAATTCGGAAGTTGTTGGGTACGTAGGTGATGCTGTCATTGCTGTGTGATTGCTGTGTTCGAGAACGTGTCGTGTAGTCCCTCCTCTGTCCATTTCTCGAATTCCATTTTTTACCATTTTTTCACCATGTACCAGCTGGCCTGCACCCTTGCCCTTTTGTCATTCCCGCGAGAGCGTTGCAAGAAACAAGGATGGAAACGCGCGCAGGGTCGTCTCCTAGTGCTGGATGTCTCCCGAAGCATTTGCGCAATTTCGCCGGCAGAGGAACGAAAAGCAGCGGCCCTGTAGGCGCTGCACAACGCATATTTCGAAGCCATGGTCGCATTTTATTGCTCCTCGATCACAGACCGTGGTACCAAAAAGTCCCATGCGAATTACCGAAATAGCTTTTATGCGACTTGATTAACTTCGCTGCAAGAGGAGACGGTGGATTGTGACAGTTTGGCGGCATTTCCTCTCTAGAAAAGTCATACGATAGCGACAAATGATTGCACGCCTCTGACAAAGATGAGCTGCCTGAGCGACCTGAGCCACATTACAGATGCGTATCACTTAAGCTCGGAAGACACAACAAGAAGAAAGAAAACAAACGCAGTTGCCAAACAGTGGAGTTGTGACATTCAAGCGTTCCACAACTTTATCGGGGTGGAAGACATAGAAATAGTTGTGGCGGCCCGTGGAAGACGACGATGACGCGCCTCTGCTGCCGCGCGTTACTGCGCTAGGCATAGCCCGCCATATTAGGCAGCCAGTTCTACCGGCACCGTGCTAGCGCGAGGCCACGACCATCTGCCCGCTGGGACATTCCATCATCGCCGGTCAGGACTCATGCAGGGGAACACCACTTCCTCTACACAGTGAAGCGTAAGCGAATTGTGGAGGCATAGATGTGGTCCCCGCGCAACAAGCTCTGGGTAGCCTCCACGGAGGCAAAGTCATTGTATGCTTATGATCAATGCTTATGGTCAGGTCTGTATACTCAAAATGCATTCTCTCTGTCTCTCAAAATACACGTCACTAGCGATTCTGACCATAGGGCACAAACGGCTGGTCGTGAATAGTCTGTTGCTTGTCGGCAATGTTCCTCTGTGTCGAATTACGAACGAATTGTTCGAAACAATTTATCATAACCACGATAAACCTGCATTTCAAACCGGCCGACAGACAGAATAAATATTGACACTGGAAGCGATTCCACATGACCTGATTACAAAGATGCTTACGTGGTTCTTATGCTTTGCGTGATCACGTTCTTCTCTCCGCGCAGGTGCTCAAGATCGCACAACCTGCTTTCAGTGCGGCAACTCTCTTTGCAGTTGGAGCGATGAGGACGACCCGTTATTTGAACAC